>NW_016916180.1:771548-841890 GCF_001483705.2 Eufriesea mexicana | reverse complement strand
TTATTAAAATTTATTATTTATTATTGTAATTCAAATTAGAAATTATTTAATAAATTAATATAGTAATTTAGAAAGTAAATTCTGTATATCGGTTAAATTTTTAAAAACAGATATACAATCCATTGAAGTATTATAAAATGATCTTATTACTTTACCCTTAGTGGCTGGCTCTTGCATATAAGTATTACTCATGTAAGTCTCCTATAATAGAAAAAATCCTGCATCAATAATATTTCATATTAAATCTTTAGTTATTTATAAATCAGTCAACCAAATGGTTCTTTTCTCGAATAATCATACCTTTTACCTCCTTTTGACATTGGCTTTATTGGCCCAATGAAGTCCATGATGTGCCACAGCACCATTATTTGCTTTTATAGTTTCTAAGCTCCTATAGATATTTCTACACATTTTTGCCTTAATGCAACATTTACATTATATATTCAATTTAACTTTACCTTTCATAACTATTATCAATTGTTCATTCTCCATCTCTTTAATGATCCTCATATTTGCAAATCAATGCCACACAAGTTTCTCTCTTGATACATATGCTGCCTCTTTTCTGTTTCTTTATTCCGCATCATGCGTTTCCTATTCTCACTTCTTTTATTCGAACTTAACACATTAACGATGATCATTGACTTTGACCACTGATATTAATATTCATTTATATCAGGAACACAACATACCTTTCAATCTCACTGTATTCTCCATATCTTGTTATAAGAGGCCATCACCTAAACTAATTGTATTTCTTTTTGTCTGCCTAAACCATCTCCATTTTCTGAATTTTCAGTTGACCATCAAAGATTTCTATCTTGTATGTCATATGGTTAACCGACCTAGAATGCAATAGACATATCATACTTTACATATTTATATTGATGCTTCAATTTTTTTTAGCTATAAAGTATAATTCTTGGTATCTACGCTGATGGTATTCCATGAGTCCAATATTTTTCTATTGTTGCACGTGCCGGTTTATTTCAACAGAATATTGTCTTTTCTAACTTACACTATTTAATTATAACTAAAGGTTATGTTAATACAAATACTTACATTTTTTTCCTGATGCAGGCACACCTGCATGGACACAACAATGCTTCCGGCGTTTGTTTGCAAGTTTTTCTCATTTCCCATGCACTCTCCTGTTCACTTGGTGAAAAATTAACAAATCGCTCAATTTCTGTGTTTAATTTACGAAATTTTATAATTGCGTTGTAAAGGCGTACCTTTGCATATTTATCGTCTGCCAGGTAAAGAAATGAATGCTGATTGTCTAATTAAAACCGCTGTTTCAGCTGAATTTATTAAAGAATAAATTTATGATTTTATTTATTAAAATAAATTAAAATATATTAGATGCACGTAATCAGAGTTAGTAAACTATTTGAGAAACTATTCCAAAATCATAGGTGGCGCTGATCGCAGGCGGTAAAATTTGTATTCGAACTGGATACTAGAAATCAATTCGACAGTAGAAAATTAATAAATTGCCAAGTTTTTGTAATTAATTCATGAAAATTTATAGCTGCACAGCAAAGTTGGAATTATAGGCAACATTCTTATAGGATGTTTAATTTAATAATTAATACTTACATGAGCGATAGGTTTTGTATTTCCTGTAGTAAACAAGATTGCTATAGAAAAGTATTTTTCTTACATAATATTATTATTTTGTAATAAATATAAACTAGCATAAGGAAGCGTAAAGAATAAATTTTTTTATTAAGAAACTTTATTTATAATTGTGTATTTACAATGTTTTTATAGGCGAAAAATAAAAACAAAACAAAAAATATATTTAAAAGAATTATCAAAACTATGGACGGGAATCGAACCCCGGTCCTCCAGTATATCAATTCTCGATCGTCCATGATTTTACATCATCTCCAACAATTCTCTAGACAATACTTTTTCTACTTTGCAGTACATTTTAATAATTTTACTTACCTCATACTTACCTTGTACTTACCTTCCCTTACTTGCAATTCCTCCCCTTACTTACCTTAATCCCTCTTCATTTAAATATCATTTAAACAGATATTGCCCACTCTCTATTTTCAAATTCCAAAGGGAACATTGAAAATTTACAAGAGGTAGGAAATATCCTAAACTTTGTGCGCAGCTCTTAGCTTGGTATCGATTCCCAAAAATTATTCTTTGGAAAACGATACCAATTACCAGGTCTCACCACGTGGAGGTGGCTACGCATCGAGACCCGACATGCGCCCTAGTGGCGCAGCCTGCTGGCGCTACCTGTATCAAAGGTACCCTAATCTAACTTGGAGCGAATTAAGTTAAAATGACTCTACTGACACTTTATTATATTTCGTGTCTTACAAAAGGGGTTTCGGTTCGGTATACTGAAACTCTACTGTCGCAACGCTAAGATATTTTCAAGTTCCCATAAAAATAGGGAATGAAATATCAAACACGCGAGCTAATAGAAAATCGCGACGCGCCCGAACGAGTTCGCGATTATTCGAAAGACCGACTAGCCTAGGCGATGTACTCCCGTGTACAGAGATAACTTCATACCTCGGCACCCTCCCGATCGGGCCTAGCTCAATTCCAGTCACTGTCGCACTCGCCAAGACTTACACGTGGACCAAGGATAGTCCCTGAACCAATGAAACTTCTAGTGTCAACGCGAGGGCCCTGCTGGGCGGTTGCCGGCCAAGACAGACACTTCGCATCCCAGCCACACGGGGTAGAACTTAATCATCCCTGTGGTCTAACCGTAGATGGTACTAGTCCGTCAGCCAGCATGTGCCCGAGCCCCAGTCGCGTACGACTTAGGCAGCGGACCGCCCCGTCGAGGTCAGAAGACGCACTGATCCGAGGGGGTCACCCTGGAACCCGATGCATGACGAGATTGACAGTGACTGGAAATGAGTGTCGGAGACGAGTCGTGAGGATGACTTACGAAGCATGTACTTATCGAGTACACGAGAGCACGTCGCGTAGGCTAGTCGGTACTTACGAACGATCGCGATTATCGCGAGAACAATTATGTTCTATTTGCTAAACGAGGGGGATAAGAAAATGATAGAGAATTTATAAATTTCGCTCCAAGTTAGGTAGCTTACCTTTGTACAGATAGCGCGCACATGATACTTAGTCTATGGATCTATCTTATGATTACTTAAAAGTAAACGCACGCATCGTTCATTGATGTGTCGCAAACAGAATCTTGAGAAACCTAAAAGCTAAAACAGAATATATTATTGTTAATATGTAGCTGAAAGGAAAGGGATTAGTACGAGGAAACCATCAAGGATAATAACCAAATGGAACGAGCAAGCCAACGACGAGACCTGAGCAACATAACTACGAGACAGAAACATTCCAACGGTGAGATATAAACATACCAACGAGGAAGCGCTCGAGTATTATACGAAATACTCGAACGCTCTAACGAAAACAAATCGAACGGAAGTCGTAAAATTTGTGAAAGGAAAGATTTAGCCAACGATGAGACATAAGTAAACCAACGACGAAGCATTCGAATATTATACGAAATACTCGAATGCTGAAACAAAGACACATAGAATGAAAAAAATAAAATCTGCAAGAAGAAATTATTGTTAAATTATTTAAGAGAGTGGACAATGGCCACTGAATAGCCATTGATCTAGCCAACGATGATATACAATACAAATAAACCAACGACGAAGCATTCGAATATTGTACGAAATACTCGAATGCACAAACAATGAAAACTAGAATGAAAGAAATAATATCTGAAAGAAGAAAGATAATTAAAACCTGAAAGAAAAAATAATTAGTACCTGAAAGAAGGAATTATTATTAAATTATTCAAGAGAGTAGACAATGGCCATTGAATAGCCATTGATCAAGCCAACGATGATATACAAATAAACCAACGACGAAGCATTCGAATATTGTACAAAATATTCGAATGCACAAACAATGAAATCTAGAATAAAAGAAATAGAATCTGAAAGAAGAAAGATAATTAAAAGCTGAAACAAAAAATAATTAGTACCTGAAAGAAAAATATTAACGCGGACCCTCCGAAGTCGAAGCGACAACTGGCTCGAGCCTGCACGCGGGCCCCTTATATAGCGGCGGCCGACCGAAGATCGGCGAAAATTTCCGAACTTTACCGATTCCTTTAAAAGTTACTTTTCCGCTGTAATAACTAATAATTTATTAATTTTCTTGACTTTTATCGTTAATAAACTTTGCAAACTATTTGTTATCAATGATTTTAATTTGTTATTCACAATAAATTTATTAATTTATTAACTTCTTGTAAGTTCCAAATATATTCTAACACAAATTCGTCGTTTGTTAAGTAGTGGGTAATAATTTATTAATTTTTTCACTTTTATTATAAATATACGTTGCGAGCAATTTGTTATTAACAATATTAATGTGTTATTGACGATAAATTTATTAATTTATTAGCTTTTTGTAAGTTACGAATACATTTTAACCCGAATACGTTGTTTGTTTAAGTAGTAGGCAATAATTTATTAATTTTTTCACTTTTATTATAAATATACGTTGCAAAATATTTGTTATTGGCAATAAATGCTGCAATTTATTAATTTTTTGCTAATTATAGGTACATTTTCACGCAAATACGTTATATATGCTAGTAATAGCCAAAAATTTAGTAATTTTTCCACTTGTATTATAAATTTACGTTATGACCAATTTGTTATTAGAAATAAATGTAATCATTTTGACACTTTTGCAAATTATGGGTACATTTAAACCTTAGTATGATATTGTTCAAGTAATAACCAATATATTTCAGGAAAATAAATTAGACCTGAAATATAAGAGTTATTGACAATGCAACGATGAGACATGAACAACCCAACGATGAAACACAAACAACCTAACGATGAGACATTCGAATATTGTACGAAATATTCGAATTCTCAAATAAAAATAAATAGGAACGAAAAAATAACATCTGAAAGAAAAAGAAATAATTAAATTCTAAAACAAGAGAAAATAATTAAAACCTGAAAGAAAAAAAATTAATATCTGGAAACAAAAAAGAAAATAATTAGTAAATTGTTTAATGAGGTGCGGTGAGGGTGGGGTAGCCATCCCCAACCTTACTTCGGACCCCCACCCCTCGCGCACAAGGAAAAATTAGATGTTACACTTCCGAAGTCGAACTGACAAATGAATTTTGCTGCGTCACGTCGCCCTTTATATAGCCTTCGATCGGCCGAGCACCCCCACCCTAATTGAAAATATTCTAATTACGCTAATTCCATTAATTATTATTTTCCCGCTCTAATAGCCTATAATTTAGTCATTTTTTTACTGTTATGAAAAATTTACGTTGCAAACGATTTTTTAATAATAATATTAATTTGTTATTAACAATCGGTGTAATAATTTTTAAACTTTTTGCAAATTGTTGGTACATTTTAACACGAGTAAGTTATAAATTCATGTAATAGTCACAAGTTTATTAATTTTTTCACTTTTGTTATAAATTTTCGTCTTGAACAATTTGTTAGTAACATTATTAATTTGTTACTAACAATAAATATAAAAATATATAAATTTTATTTATGCTTTTAGAATATATATTTCTTTTAAATATATTTCTATTAAATATATGTCTGCTTTAAGAAATTTGTTATTCACAATTTTAATTTATTATTAATGATAAATTTGGTATTTTATACATTTTTTATAAGCTATAACTGCATTCGCACTTCCATAGGAGAAATTTCCATGATACGTATATATATGTAAAAATATCTTTATTTCCTCTGTATTTAAGGCTAAAATGATGTATTGCATGGATCGTAAAAACATTAGAAAATTCATTACCACCGTAAAAGGTAGGCAAGACTTCATTTTTTAACAACTTTATATTGAGAAATCATTGGTTTTTATGTATCGACTTTGGAAACTATTTCAAATTACAAGTTATTTAAAGAAATTTCTTACAACTTTCCGATTGGTATAAAAAGGAACATGAAAACATACGCATATTATGGATATGATAAGTGAGATCTACTGGACGATGATTTTAGTGTATAATGTAATGGAGAGTTATCAGACATAACCTATATTTTACTGTACATGTACTACTTTCATTCATGAGTACCAAAGGCTAATTTATGAAATAAAGGGGCTTAAGTCGCAATATTTTTCCCATGTGGGAAAACTGTTTTTCTCAAGAATACAAAACAACCCTAAATAGCGCAATTAATATAATTGCTCAACCCAATTCCTTTTCTGTTTAAGTTGTTTCGATTATTAAATAGATAAGCAAGAGAGTGAATCTATTAACAGCTCATTAGTGCAGTCATTAAGTCATACTTTCATGAAAAAGTGATTCATCGATTACTTGAAACAGCTTTTACTCTTTATTATACCATTAATTCATCAACGATGTTAATCATTAGTAGCTAGTTACTCTGTTATTAGGAACAAATTACTCCGCAAATGAAAATTCCGTACAATATGATTTTCTTGATTAGGTCCTAACATGCCTATCGAGAATAGAAAGTAACGCATACCACTGTCGATAATTTACCTATACTTGGTCTGTGATATTAATAAATTCTAATAAAATTTTGTGGCGAATAAATTAAAAAGTTTAATAAATATATCAAACAATAGATATCATCTTGGAAACTTATCAAAGTATTAAATTATCTTTGATATCGAACTATAACGATGCGTAAGTAGCTCTCTCCCGAAACACGATACCAACAAGTTTGGGGGACAGGTTTGAAAATAGAGAGGGCGCAGTGGTGGTTCTCGCTGGCTAAGTGCAAAATAAAGAGTACATAGAACAAATGGGCGGCTAAACTCGCCATAGCATGGCATAATGATAACACGCTCGAATAATAAGGATAGCCAACAGAGGAGACAGGGTTGGATACGCACGCGTGGGCCCGCGTTTGGGGCCCGTCTTCCGCTTCCACTCCGGTGAACGTTCTGGCTTTAACTCTGGTTCAGTTCCACTACGTGCTTCTAGCATTGTACTCCGACGTCCTAGATACACTCAATTTTACATCCACCGACTGTTTTCTTTTCTTGTTTCTCAGCCATTGCTGCTTCCCGTATGTGATCCACCTATTCTCGTTAAATTACGATTCTTAATACTTAATATTCAGGTTCAACAACGTGTCTGTACAAGCGACGTCTGAAAAGGGGGAAAAGTGCATAAACTTGATTATTTTCAACAATGAATATTATTTAATTAAGTTTATAAAATAAATTCAAAATTTTAATCGTGCTTTACGTTATTTATTATTAGGGGTTTTAGTTAATAAGACGTCAAATTTAAAAATAAATAGTAAGTGTAGATGGAAAGTGATGTTTGAGTTCATAAGAACTATGGTGACGTATAAATAATAATTGCTGTGGTGGATTGTACGGGATGCAGTGGAATTTAATTTTCCGCTACGAATGATAACGAAAGTGATGACCATTGTAACTCATTAAAGACTTAATTACATTAAACGTCACACCTTTAGGTCCGTATTCGAGCGAGAATATTATTTACAAATCTGTATTTTCTGAATAATTTTCGAATTTATGAATATATTACTCGGCTTTGTTATAAGAAAACGTAATATATTTGAATTTCATAAGGGACGTGAAAATGTTTTGACCGCCCGCCGGCGATGGCGCTGCAGTATCTCCGCAGTTACGGAGTTTCCTTCGAATTTCACAACAGTTCACTTCGTCTCATGTTCTTCGGCAGAGTGATTCCCGATGTTCATTGTGAACCATCAAATTAAATATGATTGTTAACGTTACCCTTGAAACTATAATTTAAAATTTACGTATTAATTTAAATTGTGATATTTCTTAATTTTTATCAAAGTGTCAAATATTTAATACTTTAAATTTTATCGAAAACTGAAGTAGACAGTGTTTGTGAACAGAATCCGCTAAAAATAATTTCCTTTTATTTTAAACGAGTGTTAAAACAATTTAAATTTGTACAATTAATTGTGAATACGAAAGGAATACCAGTGACGTGATTTTACGCGCCGTGCTTTTGAAAGGATTTCGTTTTTGACTCGTTTGGTGCCAGCACGTTTAGTGATCGATTTAACTATCGATTATCCATAAAGAAGGTGTTGAACAATATTCGGTTAACGCTGATTACTTCAATCAAAACTCGAAATCGTAACTTTGTGATAGAGTTAACAACGAATTAATTTCTGTAATAAAAATAATAACAAAATCACAGAATTATTAAATATTTATCCGAGACTAGAACCGTTAATAACAGCGAGTGTCGATGAATGACCAATACAGGGTAATTTAAATAATCAATAAAAAAGAATTCCGAGAAATACTATTTGATCAGAAATTAAACTGCAACTTTGATAAAATGAAGTCTACGTATCTTCAAAGTACCACTGTGATCATATTTGTGATCGTTGCCCGAATTACAGCCGAGCAAAGATTTGCAGAAACTCCGGCACTGTACCAAGAGGTCTCTTCCGGAGACGATGTGCAATTACGGTGCAGGGTGCAAGACAAACGGGGTCAGTGCATTTGGCAGAAAGATCGGAAACCGGTAGGCATGCATCCGGATAAATACGAATGGGCTAGCGGACGTGGTAGCGATTGCACCCTCCTTATCAGAAGAGCCTCCCTCGATTTCGACGACGGCTACTGGGAGTGTCAAGTCACTTCTGGCGACTTCACGCGACAGGATGCATTAACTTCGTTACCATCTCGTCTTTTAGTTAGAGGTAAGGTTAGTTTGTCGCTATTTTATTAATTGCCGCTAGAGGGATGATATTTAATCCCTCTTCTCGCTAGTGCCCGATGATTGCATCTCTCGTATAGGTTATTAATAACCTATAAATCACAAATTCACACAAGGTATTTTTTCGTTTCCCTAAATCTTTTAAAATCCTTTTTTTATTAAATGTGACATTGTTTAATTCGTGTAATAGATATTATATTTTTAGTAAATTCATATTTTATATCTTTCTAAAATTTTTATAATGATTGTGCTTCTCATATTTTCTACGTAAAGTACTATTTTCTATTTCAGAAAATTGATCCCTCTAAAGCGATACCGAAAGTTTTTTTATATTCATTAGTCACTAATCCCTACACAAATGGAGGCTTGTTTTACAAAAACCATTCCACTTTACTCTGCCACTGCTACCGACCGAATTTTCCGAGCATGCACTAGACCAAGAATTTTTTTCATCCACTCGAGAACAGATCTTCGATACCAGCCTGCATGTGTACACGATACTATCGACTTAGGATAGTTAAAAAGGAAAAAAATATGGGAACAGGTTGCCTGACTTTTTTAACCAAGATCCAAGTCTGGGAAAGCACTTAAAGTTGATCAACCCGGTAATCCAATTTTTCCTAGAACACTGCTAAAATTACCGTTCCAAATGGCTGAAATATTAATGTAATACGCTTATGTTAGAATTAAGAAATCACCAGAGGCCACTTAATGCTCTACACAACGTTCCATGAAACGTTAAATCGTTGAACAAGTGTGTACACTTAGTTTTAACGCAACGTTGCATTTTTACGTCACCATGGAAATATCGCTTTCCTCGACGTGAATGATCCTCGACGAATCATATATGTGGCTAATCAGATTCTGACGTCTTCTGAATGGAACGATGCAAATTCGGCGGTGCAACTTAAAATTCACTAAACGCGGGCACGACGTGATGCAACGCGAACCAGTCGTTCCGTTCTACTTTTCTCTTCGTTAGGGGATTTTTGCAATAACCGTTTTAACGAAAATTTTCTGCCGATATGGATCCTAATCCACGTATTCGTTACGTTGAAGCGAACATAATTTATTAAAAAGGATTAAACAAGACATAATCGTTGTGAACTAACAAATTATTCTAACAAATTTTAATCTCAATAGGCATAGTTATTAGCAGTTATTATAAGCATGGTTTTTAATGAATCGAGAATTTTCTGTTATTCCATATTGTATTAATGTAGAAAAGAAAGTGAAATGAAAGTGGTGACTGGAGAATTTAGTATAATTGCAATTTTAATTGAAAGAGAAGAAACTTCACGTTTCTCTTTCATTTTTGTTATTAAATATGTTATTGTTTGGTGGATTTCAGTAAAACCACGGAAACCACGGTTGGAGTACGGAGGGACAATTTTAAACTCCGCCCTAACTTTAAGGGAGGGTCAGGAAGTTACCATTTCCTGCGTATCAAGATATGGAAACCCACCGGCCCTTATCAAATGGTGAGGCTCGTTAATTAATTCACTAGTGCAGTGAATCTAATGCAACCTCGCATAGTCATTAATTATTAAAACAAAACAAATTTTGCTGAGTCATCGAGGCTTAATTTTCAATTATTTTCGTTCTGTAAGCAATAACTTGATAAAAATGGTGAAATCCAAGGATGCATTTTTGTCAATTAACTTTTCGTTTTCTCGCTACATTTATTTTAATTGTAACCGCGACAAAACATTGGTGCAACGGTACTGGCTATATTCCTGTTGTTTTTGCAGCGACTTTCATTCAGAGGTATGCTGACTGTAGTTGAAATTACTTGATTAATTCCCAAATTTAAGCGAATCCTTGTACAAACAGGTAACAGTACGAATAATTTGCAAATATTTGTGTTTTTATCTTGTTTATTAAAAATAGGTCTATCATCATAGAGCATTTCAGTAGCTGTTTATAAAGAAAAATCCATTAAAGTGCCTCGTTTCTGTAACTGGACACTAACGCATACTTTGTCTTCGCAGATTCTCTAGTTTCATGAAAACTCTACTCACTGAGAGATAAAAAACGCGGTTCACAGAGGCTGTAACTGAGGCAAGAAGCCATAACGCAATGTTTATGCAGCGGAGAGGTTAGCAGCGTCTTTTTCGTGTCATGGTCTAGTGATCAGCTAGCCACACCTCATCTAAATTCTTATAACATAAAACTGACTCTGTACCGATCATCACGTTCGCATGAGCGGTGTTACAATTTCCACGAACGTCTGGCAACCGTGAACACACGTGTTACGCAGTGTAAACACGACTTCAGGGCCGTTTTGATCTGATTTTCAGATTGTAATTCACTTTAATTGCGGAACTATTTTCAATTCGTGCCTTTAGCGCAATTTTTAAGGTTATGTTACAATTGAACGAATTGTACAGTATATATTGCTCTTCTTATTCTATATTTTATAAATTCACGCTTTGACGTAATTTTTAAGGTTATGTTATAATTGAATCAACTATATGGTATATATTGCTCTTCTTATTCTACATTTTATAAACTCACGCTTTGACGTAATTTTTAAGGTTATGTTATAATTGAATGAACTGTACGGTATATATTGCTCTTCTTATTTTATATTTTATAAACTCACGTTTTGACTTTTGTGAACTATTGATAAATTGGATTGTACAATGCGGTTGCTTTGCGCGCGCAATTATAAATTTGTCTAACTTTCAAATCTAAAAGCACGGTTAATTAATCGCGATTGCACACGCAGAATTGTATTCAAGATTTGGTCTTAAAAGTAACAAAAGTACCGTCACGGTTGAATCCCGTTGTTATAGATCGTTAATCGCCAATACTTAGAAAGCGCAAACGATTTAGTTGAACAAGGAAGTCCTACGAGTGGAGAAACGATTTCACTGGTAATTGCCCGTGAATTGTATCCGATCCGTTTCATTTTTCACGGAACCTCATCTCTCAAGCGTTTAGCCAGTATCTCGAAGAAATGAAAAAATACTTTCTCTCTAAAGCTATTTCACGAAGCAACAAATTTTAAACGTTAAATAGAAGAATCATATATTTTTTAAATAAATTTTTTAATAAATGATAAAAGATTAAGAATTATTTAGAAAATTAAGATGTTCAATGGACAGATTGTAATGCCCCAAAAATCGATCCTTTTTACATAAACGTTCACATAAATGAATTCATAGGCTTTATGCATAGGTTTTCACCATTTTCCATACCTCTGGTGGTGACACCAATGCCCGCAATGTACGACTGGTTAAGGTTAGGAATAGGAAATTTCACTCGACAACTCACGTACTGCCAGACATTTTTTCCATGGAAACGAATCGAATGTAGAACGAAGAGAGTCAGAACAATTCCTAATTTCACACTTCGCCTTGCGTTTGTAGAAATTATGCCGACCATTGTAACGGGGCGAGGTTCCAGCTCGTTTTATAGCCTTTAATAGGCACGCTGTCTAAATAGACACAGCGTTGCTCGTATTTTTTTCCGCCTTTCTTCCGTCCCTTTTTCTTTGCTTCAATGCACTGAAGATGCAGTGGCAAGCGTAATTATGCAGATTGTAGCCGTAGAAGCGGAGAAACTGGCCGCGGGCATAGTCGCCCTGTGAATCATTCTAGAAAGGGTATAAACCTTGAATATCGGTATTCGTGGGAAATTGCTAAACCACTTTCCGGAAACCTGAACGTAACGGCTGTTTACGATTACATTGCAATGGAACAGTGACAACATTCTTCAGTCAAAGGTACCAACATTTTGAAGAGAAGATATTCCTAGGAATATCTAAGGCAATCTTTTTGTTAACCCTTTGACTACCACACCGAAATCACATGTTTCCCTTAGGACGCCACGGGAGTGCATCGCTAGATGTAAGACTTGTTCCAATATGTTTTTGATGTTCTAATACAAATTTTTAATCGTTCGATGGGGCACTTCTTATTTCAAAGTATCTTCTAATTAGCGGTTATATTCGAAATACACTAATTGTCAATTTTCATTTAATGTAGATCAATGTAGTGCAAGTAGTTCAAGCGCTCCGGTCACCATTGACCACCGTGGCGTCACAGGAGAAACCTGGGCGGTCATATATGACCAACGTGGCAGTCAAAGTGTTAACCAGTTTCGAAAATTCTTAATTAATCAGCAGGACTTTAATTGATTTTCAGACACTCTGGTCTAAAATCTTCAATTTTTGTTTCTGGAAGCTCTTCTTATTATTCTGTACTGGGGAATGCACACTATCACATCCACAAATATTTAATATTATATATTATATAATCATGTACTTATGTAATTTTATATGTTGTACATAATATATTAATTTAGGATAATTATTAATTTATTAATTTAGGATTTCTTCAATAAGGAAGATAGTCATTGAAAAATGTATTTTAATTTGTATTTTAAGTATAAATTATTAAGTATAATTAATATTCCTTTATTAATATTTATTAATATTTATGTTAATATCAGATATAAATATAATATATATTGTATAAATTATATATATTTAAATTACAGTGTAAAATGTATGAGATGTTTTTAATATTAATTGTGTGTTTCTTTCTACAGGTACATAGGAGGGGATGAAGTGGAGCCCCTGAGGGAGCAGACAAACGCAACCGAGGTGGACAGTCCGAAAACTTGGGCAGCCCATAGCCTCCTCCGAGTCCGTGGACAAAGGGAGAACCATGGTCTGCCGATTCGGTGCATCACGATGCATCCATCCAGCGTCGTTCCAACTGCTGCGGAAACACGTCTGGATGTGCATTGTATGTATATTATGCGTGCTTTCATCTAACGAGTATAGACAAGTTTCTACTGATGCAGGATGAAAACAACTGCATCTGCAATTCACGCTACACTTCACTTTTGGCCAGTCTAGTAGATAGACGTTGGAAAGTCATAGCGGATAATAATCTTCTCTTCCATGAAGCGGAAATCTAGTATTAAACGAAGATTTGAGTTTCTAATGATCAAAGTTAGAGAAATCATTTGTAGGATTTCTATTTTTAACAGTGTCGTATCTATAAAGTAACAGTGTATGTCTTTGTCCAATGTGTACGTTAACCCTTTGCGCTCCAGAGGCTCCTCTCAGTCGCCATTTAATCAGATTCTAGAGATGGATGTTAATATATGAAATTTACAATTATCGATACTTGGAATATCGAAGTAAAATAATTATACGCCTTAATTTGCATACGATTTCTTATTTACCATTTTGGAAATATCGTCGACTTTATGCCAAAAAGTCTTTGAATTATTATTTTCCTGTAACGAAAAAGTCGCCGAGTGCAAAGGGTTAGAACTTCGACACATTCCTGTGTAGGATTAAACAAAACTCTTGGTAGTACGCTACTGAAAAGATTTGAACTGTCATTAAAATGTATGTGAAATTTCAGATTCCCCTGAAGTGAGAATAGAAACGAAGCCTCGACTCCTGGTCGCAGCCCTAGAGGATTCGGCTAGCTTTATGAGCCTGAAATGCTTCGCGGATGGCAATCCCAGCGGAACGATCAAGTGGTTCAAGGATTCAGCTCCCATCGTGGTAACAAGCAACGTGGTAGCGTTGATGCTAAACAGAACGCAGCAGAACAGCACGATGACCGGCTCTGAGCTGAGATTCGAGCCGGTCAAGAGAAACGACGCCGGTCTCTATTCTTGCAAGGCGGTCAACGTTATCGGTGAAAGCACTGCAGCTAACTACAGACTGGACATACAATGTTCGTAGTCCGACTTTTACCATGATACCTACTTCTATTTTCCTTTTTTTCCTTCACGAACAACAACCACCGTGATCAGCTACGAGAACACGTTAATTTGGCTACTTTCCTTGGTTAACGGTTGTGCTTTGTATCCTAATCGCAGACAGAGGAACGGTTGGATAGAGTAATGGCAGTCGTGCTCATCGATGTGAACGTCCATTTGTCATTTATTAGTGGTACAGTTATGGTTTGCTTTGACCAACAGTTACTAGGTTTCTCTTTGTAATCAATTCTGAGAAATTGTAGCTTATTTTGAAGAACATTATAATCTTCCTATATTAAGCAAGACTATATTCTTTCAGTGATAAATTCACAAAAAATACTTGAGAAAATGCAATTAACAAATTTTCCCTGCAAATTCTTTTAAGCTTTCCTTTCTTTTTTAGATGGTCCTAGATTCAAGTCAGAAGACCCTGCTCAGAACGATACCGTACAAAAATTTGAAGAAACTACGCTGCTCGGTACAAGTTTAGAACCCTTTGAATGCATGGATTTTGAAGCGAATCCCCCAGCTCAATATCGATGGGTGCATCTTCGTGGTGGCGTGACCGAGACCATCGAGAATTCTCTGCAGACCAAGGACGGTGGTAAACGACTGCGTTTGGAAAACGTGATGTGGTCTGACGAAGGAGAATATCGATGTGTAGCGTTCAACGTGATCAACGGAGTGCGAAGAGAAATGCCTAGCGAGGCTCGTTACGTGCTCCATGTAACCGGACCGCCTGAGATACAGGCGAGGCCTTCTTCCGGTGGAAAGGGCATTTATGAGTCGCTGGGATGGGCCGGGGAACCGGAACACACTCTGAAGTCTCGTTTTTGCTCAAGACCACCTCCTAGGCTCGTTGCTTGGCAATGGGGAAGTTCGCATATCAGAGCTGGTGGGTCTTGAAATATATTCATCGATATAATCGATATATCGATAATTCAATATGGCGGAAAATTCAATATCGACATCTCTTTTCCTTCTTTAAAAAGATTAATATCTTTTTCTTAATAAACTATTTTAATATTTCCTCTTAATGTGATTATTATTAATAATCATTCTTTTTCTTTGAAGGTGAGAGTATTCATCCGAAGTACGAAGCACTATCGCTAGAGCACGTCAAGGAAAATGAAATGCCAACGAACTGTTACTGGGCAAAATTGGTGATCAAAGATCTGCAAAGAGAGGACGCTAGAATTTACACCCTTTTAGTGGAAAGCGAAAAAGGCAGAGATTCTACTAATATCAAATTAAATATTCGTGATCCAACAGAGATGAGAGTAATTGCAGCAGCTGCTGCAGTGGGGTTATTGTTTCTACTTCTTTTAATATCTATTGCGGTGTATTCGATACTAAGGCTAAAGAACAGACGATATCGTCAAGAGGAAGAGGAAGGCAGCATTGCTGCAGATGCGTTTTATAGTAATTCCGCTACAACAGATAGACAGAAGAACATGAACAATTCGACCCAGAGTAAAGGATATGCAAGGAAAACGAACTCGGAGGGTGGATTGGCCGTCACATATGATTATGACCAGATCACAAAGCAGGTGCGTGCCATGAGCCCAGAAGCATTGAAAGTCAGGAGAGCACCAGCTGTTCTTCAACCACCAACTATTGTGTAACTGTTAACGTGCTCACTGCCATGACAATTGTTCGCGACTGACGATGAACCATTTGTGGTGTCTTGTCTGTTGGTGTATATACACAATATGTTGGTCATATTGTGTATATCTATCTTCATTACGAACAGGTTAATATTTTTCACCACTTCTGATTGAAAATACGATAAAACTTGTGTAAACTATCTATCTTCGTGCATAATCTGGCGATTTTGCCTTATTTGAAAATTAGTTAATGTGATAATTCTATTGCAAATGTTATTGATTTTGTGGAATTTTATCTAATTTTTTTTTTTGTGGAAATTGAATTATTTGTTGTTGCTACTATTGTTGTATTTTAGATTTACTTTTAGCTTTATTAGCGTAATTTACATGGTAAATAAATATTAGGTGTGTAATATTACTTTTGCAACATAAGTGCATTTTTGGTGTACTGGAATTATATATTTAGTATTCGTGTAACTGATCTCGTTGTTAAATATTTTTTTTTTTTGTAACATACTCAGAGTCTTATATCGATACCTATTTTTGCGATTGTATTTTTATGTAAAAAAATAATGCCAAATAATAAATATATGTACATATTAAATAAGGAAAACGCGATTTAGTTTCATAGAAAGTACTTAACTAGTTTTAATAGCACTATGCGTGATCAATTTTTCACTATAAAATAGCATATGTGTTCAGTGCAATAATGCAGCATTGCACCCCGTCAATTTAATGTAATATATTCTTAATAATAGCAAGACGTATTTTAATAAGAAAAATATAGTAAATTTTATAGAAATAAATATCGGGTTTTTTTTTAAATATAATCCATCAATTTAAATTTCTCTTTTATTTATTTAATCTTCTTTAACTTTCGTTCTTCGATCTTAGCGCAAAAAAAGATATCCTACGTAACTATAGAATAGCACTGACAAGCCTACATAAGACATAATTAATCTTTATGTAGCATTAAATACACTTTACACATTGTAATATTATTGCATTATATAAAAAGAAATTATATAATCATTAAACATTGAGAACATATAATTTTCTTGGTGTTTCTCAAAAAATACGATATGTGTACATATTTCTGGTATTTTAATTATTTGCAACATATATTACTGACATCTATAAAACTTAAACCTTACATTATTCACGCAACTGCATGTTCTTCCATACATTTTAACATTCCTCTTAAAGTCAGGTACACTTTAAATAAATTCAGTAACATTCATCGCGTGTAAGGCGTAATTCTAACATAATTCTTTCCTTTGTAGCTTTACGGTGCATGTAAAGAAATTCACGAAACCATTTAACGACTGTAGTAACTAAAACAAATTTTTGTTACTTTGAAGTCCATATGTTGCACAATAAATTCTTCCAAGATGAAGGATCGATCTTTACACAGTAGTGATTCTTTGAAGATTGCTTGTTCAACAATGATAATTCTTCTTTTTAATAATATTCCTTCTTTTTAATCTCTGACACATCAAGAATATTTGCATATTTTAACGCTGTAAAAACTATAATAATAATATAAAAATGCAAGTTCTCCATTTATATATATTTCGTAAATTCTATACCGAGTTTAACATTTGAGTTGAACATGCCTTAGAACTTCTTAGAAGCTATTACTATATAGAAAAACAACTAGTAATATAAGGAATTCATTATAGTAAGAAATTTATGTTTCTATTACAATATATCGTTTTCATATTAAATCATTTGCAATTTCTTAACAAGTATTTTTCTTTATTTATTATGTTTTGTATATAGTCTTTCCTCGGACATGATCAACTCAACACGTTATTAAATAACGTAAACGATAAAGTATAATTTGTATGGTACACAAAAATAATTTACAGGAATCCTTTCATGTATTATGCTACGAAATAGCATGTACTCGTGTCTTTTCCGATTTAAAGAAATTATATCTCGTCTTTGTTCCATAAAAATTCAGACGCCTATTCCAGACACACTCTGTATAAGCGTAAATATTATCATCTATAGGGTTACGATTGAGGTTTCTTACGCCTGCCAAATAAGTTGCTTAAAACAGAGCTTCGTTTATAATCACGATCCTTACGATTACTACCCATGCTGTGTTCACTTTCTGATCCACTTTCGCTAGCTCTTCTACTATCTACGTTCGCGAGGTTTTGAGGATTTTGTGGAACTGCTGGCGGAGCCACGTATGGTGGTAAAGAAACTGGTCTTCCTGTGAAAGAATTATTTTGCTGCATACCCTAAAACAGGTACACATAGTAAACATTTACGTATACCGTATTTTACAAAAAAATTTTGTATAAATACGTTTTAAATACGTTTCCTTCTTTTAAATTTATGCTGACGATTTTAATCTTCAATTTTTTTAAAGCTTTTTTTCATTAATTTATTTTTAAAAATATAATTACCTGTCTGGGACTTATAGGGACGTTTCCGTAAGCTGTAACAAAAATTGACATTTATATATATATTTTTCTTTCTTTCTTTTTCTTCCGAAATATTTTCTTTGATAACAATATTAAAGTTTAGAGCAATTAATACACGACAAAAAAAATTAAAGAAATTTTGTATTCTTAAAGAGGTTCAAATGATTCATGCTAATTATTCGGGATAGACAATTCGGGACAGATAAAATTACAGTTAAAACAAGACATGCATGAATGACTGACAAACAATTAATAATGACTAACCAGGATCATGAGGAACACCCCACTGAGCTATTCTGGTTGGTGGAGGGGCACTTGATGGCAAGGGAGGTGCTAATTCTACAAAACAACAACATCCAATGAAACAGGGGGATCTTCTACACATATACAAATGTAATAAAAATGTTTTCTAAATACCTTGGTGCTGTGTACTAAGATCCACATTACTCTGCCTATGCCAAGGCGCATTAGATGAGTATTGACCGGACCCGTTATGGTTTAACGTTGCACTACGTTGTTGGTAAAAACTAGGCCTCGCTTGCACTTGTTCTAAGTCTATACAATCACAAAAAAATTATAATTTACTTATTATTTCATACTTTTCAAATTAATATATTCACAGAAATACAAACAAAATCTATTAAATTAACATACCATCGCGTCTATATTGTGGGATAGTTTCTGAACTAGGAGATCGCATTGGAATTGGAGGTGGTGCACCTCTTGGAGGAATAGGTGGCTTGTCTCCAGAATTTGGTTGATACTGGTCTCTCTGGCTTGCTAGTTGTTCTTGTTGTATCAATTGTTGTTGCTGTGCCAACAATTGTTGTTGTCTATGCATTTGTAAGAATTCTGTTTGGGTCTGTGGTGGTTCCATTCTTTGGGAAGTTATGAATTCGGTGTTATTTTGTGGATCGCGTTTTTGTTGATTTTGTCTGTGCATCTGAAGAAACTCAATTTGCACGCTGCTCGGAGAATGTTGATTCGATATATCGCGCCTGATTACAGAATTTTTTCGTTCCATTTCTGGAGTCGAAGCGTGACTGCTACCAGTTGAAACGTTGTCATCAGCATGATCTATAGTTACATTCTGTAATCTTTCCAAACCTTCTTTTTGTGATTCGTCATAACTTAATAATTGTAAGCTCGGAGGTAATTTAGCATGGAATGATATCTTATTGACCCAGTCTTCCATTTCTTGTTGACTTGGTGCTAAGAACAAAAATTCTGATCCGTCTGTACATTTCAACCTAAAAACATTCTTCTTCTTAGTATAGTTATCTGCTTTCTCACATATAGCATTAAAAATAGTGATAGGAGCAGTGGCTGCCTTGCTCAAAGTAAAGTCCTCCACATCCTTGAAGAAGCATAGGAGTTGTCCACACAATACCGTGTAATATTGTTTCCACGAACGTACGGCTGCCTTTTTACCAGCACTTTGAAGTTCGTGTTTCCTTTCTAGTACACACTGAATTTCTACTGGTGGAAGGGCATCCATATTTTCCATCCTCTGAAGTTTTCTAAAGCTCTGGGTTCTTCTTCTGGTCGTGAAACTAGGTGTCCTCTTCGGTTTCTTTGTGTCAACCTTCATACTCTCTGCCCTTTTGATGTCAGGTGTGGTTCTTCTAAGTTTTTCACCAAATACATGGGCTAAACCATGTGGTTTTTGTATTGGCGTTGAATCTAGGCCCTCAGATGTGGTGGAAGCTTTTAGAGGTGACAGTTTATTAATAGACTCTTGATCATCAGTCATTCCATTGACTTCATCATGTATAGTGCGATGAGGACTATCCAGTAGTCTTCTTCGTTCTTCCTCACGTTTCCTTTCCTCGGTTATCCTCTGTACTTCTTTACGTTTTCGTTCTTCTAAGCGGGCGCGCTCTACTCTTTCCTTTTCTGCCAGTCTGGCGGCCATTTCTGCCTCTTGCTGCTTTTGGAATGCTTCTTCTAACATAGTTATACGCCTAAGTGCACTGAACCTTTCTTCCTGTGCTTCAATAGTTTTCTCAAAGTCCTCATGCTTTCTTATGAGTTCTTCTACCTGTGAAATACTTTCTCCCAGTTTTCCATCATGTAACATAGGTTCTCTGCTCACGATCCAATTCTCCAGTGTTTCTGCTTCGCGTTTAAATAGTTGGGTATCCAAATTCTGTTCATAAATATGTCTTCTTTTCTCCCAAGTATTTTTTAGGAATTGTTGTCTATGTTGTAGAGCAGATATTTTATCTTCAATCTCTTTTGCCAAAAAGTGACCTTCCTCTATCAATTCTTGACCCGTTTTAAAAAATTTATCGAAAGCCTCGTTCCGTGTTTCAATTTCTGCTTTGTACTCGTTGTGTCTTAATATCAGTGCTTCGGCACCTGGCACATCACGCGCCAATTCAGGAGCAGTTACTTTGGCTACCATCTCATTTATCCAGGACATCAGGTCTCTGTATTCACCCAAATATGCCTGCAATTGTTCTGCCTGTGCTAACTTGCTTCTTCTTTGAGCTGCTTTCTCTAATAATTCGTTCCAAGTTGCTTCAGCTTCTTGATGTTTTACATCTATGTGTATACGAGCGTCTGGGAATAGTTCAATCAATCTAGAAGCTTCTTCCATCAACAGTTCAACCTGATAACAGAATTCTTTTAGTTATTATACATGATCAATTATAATTATTTCATAAAAATAATATTTCTGACATGTGTACCTGTTCCTTAACAGCACCTAAATCTGTTTCAAATCCTTGATGCTTTCTCACTAAAGCTTGAATTGTTTCCAAATCATGACCATAACCATCAGAACTGAGGGCAGTTTCTTTTTCCTGAATCCAAGAAATAGTTTCGTCCGCTGTTCTATCGAACATATGTACCTGCTTTGCACCTGCCAGTGCATCTTGTCGTGCATGCGCTAATTCTTTTAGATCTTCCCATTGTTGCTTGGTCTCGTCAATTTTCATTAATATTTTAGTTTTCTCTGGATTATTTTCTTCTATTAATTTTTGTCCTTCATCAAGCAGTGCTGATACTCGACTTTCACTCATTGTTAAACCAGCCAAAAAATTGTCAAATATTTGAATAAGAAGCTCAACATGTTCTACATCGCGACCATAATCTTCCGAAGCAGCAACCTAGTATACATTTATTTTTATGCTTTAATACCAATATAATCAATATATAACATATATATAGTACTCTTTTTGTACGAAAGACTTACGGTTGTTTGGTCTCCAATCCATTCAATGACCTCGTCTGCTTGTCTAATGAATTTAAGGAACTTCTCACTCTCACGCAAGCGTTGGAATCGATATTCCTTCAATTTCTGCAATTCCTTGAATTTCTGTTCAATTTCCATTTGTTTTTGTGTAATATTCTTACTATCAAAATGATGTCTTTCTATCAATCCACGTGAAAGTTTCCTCAAATTTTCGATAATATTCTCAAAACCTATAAGATCTCGTTCTATCTCTTCTAATTTCTTCAATAATGATTGTACAGAATCTTCGTCTTTTCCATAATCTGTAGCAGCTAATTGTGGGTGTTTCTCTTTTATCCATTGTTCAGCTTCTGCTGCTTCCGCATAGAACTGAAAATATGAAAACTCTATAAAAACTTCCGTCTAATAAGTTAAATTAAATCTAGATTAATGGAATGATTATTACCATTTGTGATTCAACAGCATCGAGTAAACGTAGTTTTCTAACACTAGCTAAATCTCTGATATGTGACAGTTTATCTTGCAATTCTTGTGATAATTTTTCAATCTTTTCCGACGCAAAATGGCCGCTTCTAACCATAACAGTAGCTCTGCTAATCAAAGACGTTACTACTGGTTCTCTGGAAATTAATTCTGCTTCCAAAGCTTGATGTTTTTTTTGTAATCGTTGTACAGTGGTCAAAGAACTTCCTAAGTCATTGCTTGCAGCCAGAGGTTCCTTTTCTGATAACCAATGCAATTCATCTTCAACATCTCTTGCAAATTGATGCAGCAATTTAGCATCTTCCAAGTTATCCCTTCTTATTTGCATTGGTTCTTGCAAACTGTGATATCTATTTATTGTAACCGTTGCTCTTTCTTGTATCTCGTCACACATAAAATGATTAGACTTTTGAAAACTAGTTGCTGTTTCTTTAATTGATTCACAAGCTTCATTGTGACCTAGAACGTCATTTTCCAAATTTGTATGCCTTTTTAATAAGTTAGCGACACTAGATAAGTCTTTCCCATGGTCCTCTGATTGTACTTGAATTTCCACTTCGTCCATCCATGCCTCGAATTCGTCTAAAGTTCGTCCGAAGAGCAAAGCTTGATAAGCATCGTTTAGTCTGTTTTTCTTTAATTCACTGGTTTCTTGAAGTAGACGCCATTCTGCTTCTAATTCATCTAGGCGTTCTTGGATGCTATCTGATGCGTAATGGTTCTCCTCAATTAGTGCTTCACCTAATAAGGAAATTATGAAAAAAAAAAATAATTAATAAAAAGCTTAAAAATTAAAAAATATAATGTAATTCAAAACAAGGAAATTTTTAAACATCATTTAAATCTCTATAATACTCTACCTTCATTGACTACTGATGCTACTCTTCCTTTATTTGCCACTAATTCGCTTTCAAAAGCAGCATGCTTCTGAATTTTGCTTTGCAAGTTCGATGAATCTCTGTAGTTTTCATCACTGGCCACTTGTTGCTTTTGATGAAGCCACCCTTCAACTTCATATATATTTCTAAGAAATTGATGCAAATGATGACTCTCCAATAATTTTTTCCTCCGTGCTCTCGCACTATTTTGTAATTTATCTCTTCTAGTACAAACAGATGTTAATCGTTGTTTAATGACGTTAGCATCCGCGTGTTCTTTGGATAAAATATCAAAAGCAAATTTTTCTAGTTCCTCAATACGACCCAATTGAGAGACCAACATTTTCTCAAACTCTTCATGCTTACGTAACAATGCTTCTACGCCAGATAATGATTCACCGAGATCGTCGTTATTCAGGAATGCTTCTTTTGTTGCTAGCCAGCTGTCTGCTTGATCAGCCTGTTCCTTGAACAATTGCAATTGATGAGCTTGTGTTAATTTCTGTCTTCTAGTCTCCCAAGCATTGACCAATCCTAGTCTAAGCTCTTCTAAGTGTTCCAAACTATCCCTGATATCTTCATTAATAGCTAAAAGTTTTTGTCCATGTTCTTTCAAGGCTTTGAATGTATCTTGTCTGCCATCAATTTCTGCTTTCCTTTCTTGATGAAGTTCTAATAAAGCTTCGGCTTCAGATATCGTCGTTGGTGGATCAGATTCATCCATACGTTTAATGGTATCAGCCACCCAAAGTTCTAACTCATGTAAGTCAGCTTGGAATTTGTGCAAAGTATAAGCTTGATTTAAAGCCTCACGGCGATGTTGAGTAAGGCGTTGCAAATCATCCCAATTTGACTGTAATTCCGATAATATTCCATTTATTTGGGACGCCTTGTCTGGATATTTCAATGACAATTCTCTAGCCTCTACTTTATGTTCTTTCAATTTTCCTTCAATGGCGGTCATATCTCGCTCCATTGCTTCTTCCTTTCTTTGCAGATGTTCAACAGCAGGTAGATCTTTACCGACATCGGTAGTACTCATGGCAACTGATTTTTCAATGACTCTTTGACTGGTATCATCTATATCTCTATTAAACAAATGGATCTCCAAAGCTCCTGCTAGCGTTTCTCTGTAAGCACTCAATGCTCCTTGTAAACCTTTCCATTTGTTATTAAAATTGTCGCGACGTTGTTGAATAGCTTTTGATTCGTTGTCCCTACCCTGTTTGATTAATTTATCAGCTAGAGAATTAATAGTCTTTATTCTAGAATCATCTACTCTCATGTCACTGTCTACATCATCAAGCTTTCTCTGCAGACTTAAACAATGTTCATAATCCTTTCCAGTGTCTCCAGCCTGTACCATCATCTCTTTGTCTCTTATCCATGCCTCAATTTTCTCTACTTGATTATTAAATTCGAGAATATCCTGAGCTTCTTCCAAACCTCTACCACGATTTCCAGATTCTAATAACAATTTTCTCCAAGATGCATGAAGATGCTCCAATTGCTGTCGAATTTCAGCACTTGCTGGGTGCTTCTGTTGCAGCAATGTTTCTCCTTTGGCTTTGATCTCTTCGATTCTACTTTGATTTGCCGCCAATTCTGCTTGAAATGCTTGATGTTTCTGTAATTTCTTGATTTTATCTTCCAAACTCGACACTTCACCTTTCGATGCCTCAGCTTCGAGTTTTTTCTGCTTTTCACCAATCCAGGATTCAGCTTCTGCAACATCTCTTACAAATTGGGCATGCAACAAATCAGCTTCTAATCTCTTTTGTCGTGCATCACAAAGATTTCGAATTCTTGCTCGCCTTTGTACAACTTCACTTAATCGTCTGGCAATCGTAGGCGAATCGAAATGATTCTGAGCTAGAAGTTTATCTCCGTGTTCTTGTAAGGCATTTAGTTTTTCTTCTTGCGTCACTAACAGCTTTTCAAACTCATTATGTTTCTTTACTTGAGCATCCACTTCTTCAACAGAGTCGCCAAAATTGTCGCCACTCAGTGCAGCTTCTTGAGTACTTGACAAATTGTCCAACTGTTTAGCATCACGTAAGAAACAGTGCAGGTCTATTAATTGATCCAAATGTACTTTCTTCTGCTGCCAAGCAATGTATAATTTTTGTCTCTCATCTAATAGCTGATTGCATTTTTCTTCAACCTCTAAAGCAGCATAATGACCAGTTTGGACCATAGCTTCGCCCAAATCGAGAACTGAACTAAAGCTATCTTCTCGCGCCTCAATTTCTCCTTTCAAAGCTTTATGCTCTGTCTTTAAGATTTGTGCACTTGCTGCATCCCTCACTTTATCTTCTGTTGACATTGCAGCACGAAGTCCAGCAGCCCAATTCATCAAATCCCTCACTAGAGTAAAAAATCGTTGAAGATCACAACTTGCTTGTAACTGATCTCTTCTGTGAGCAGATCTCTCTTTTAATTCTTCCCAATGAGCAACAACGATCTGTTGCTGTTGATCAATCTGTATTGCGTTATTTCCCGGATAATGTGCTTGTAATCTAGATGCATCTTCAACCAAAACTTGGAGTTGAGCTTCCAAAGCAACTAGATCATTCTCAAAGCCTTCGTGACGTCTAATTAACGCAAGTACAGAATTTAAATCGCGTCCTAGGTCTTCTGGTAAAGCTGCTTCTTTTTCTTGTATACGAGATAAAGCTTCAGCTACATCCCGATGGAATCTATGAATTTCTCCGGCTGCTTGTAACCTTTGCTCACGATTTCGGATGAGACCCAGAAGATGTTGCCAAGATTCCCTAATAGATTACAAAAGATATTCATAATTTTATTATTCAAATATTCTTAGTGATTTATTTACTTTTAATAGGATTATAAAACGTGCTTTAATATTTACACTGTACCATGATACAAAATTCACCAACGTATACTTACTCGATATGAGCATGCCGTTTCTGCACTTGACTTACAGGATCATCATCGTCTAGTCTGCGTTAAATATATGTACAAAAATTCTGTTAGTAACCCGACACCGATATAATCATACCCATAATTCTATTATCTTTTTATAAACATACTAAAATTATATTAACTAATCATTACCAAAAGCAGTGCTAGTATGAATACTAAATTTAAAAGAGTGCACATGCATTTAGTGAAATTAAAAATTCCATATGACTTACACCAAAAATCTAAATCTATATTATACAAATCAACGAAATGAAGTTATATATTAAACTTACCCTAATTGTTCTTGTCGCTTCTCAATATCATGAATATAAGGGCTTTCATTAGCAATCAATTTCCTGGCTAACTCTTCACATTGATTAAATCTTTCAGAACCAGCCTCTATTCTGTGTTTAAAGTCATTAAACTTGGCTTGCAATATCAATAAGTGTTCATAATCCTGGCCATAGTCTTCAGAGGCGGCCGCTTGTTCTTGTTCTTTGATCCACTGTTCTAATTCTCTACTTTCTAAAAAGTATTCGTGGCGATACATGCTCTCCATCAAACGTTGTTGTCTTACTGTAGCCAATCTTTGCAGTGCCCGCATTTGTTGGGCGATTGCTTGTTGTTTATTTGCTATGGATTTGCTATCAGGATGTTTCGCATTAATCATAGTCGCAGCAGTGTGTCCCATCTCTGTTACGATGCCATTGTAAGTATCTAACTCTAACTCTACCGCCTGAAAAATTAAATACTTTTAAGTAAAATGACGGAACATCATCATTTCATACATGATTAAAGTAAAAATCAACCTTGTGCTTTGTTAACAATTTCGTAGCGGCATCGCGATCTCTGCCATAATCGGTAGAACTGAGAACATCATTCTTTTCATTCAACCAACTTTCAACTTCCCCTGCTTCGAAGAAAAATTCCTGTGCTTTTAGAGATAAGTCTAAAGCTTTACTTCGTTCTCCGGCCCTTTCTTGTAAATCCCTCCATGCTTCGTCGAGCACATCACACAATTCTCGTATCTATACAGAAATAAAATCTTTAAGTATGATTTTAATACAATTTTTTAATCAATTATATTAAAAACATAAAATTACACCAACAAACATAACATATAAATATTTTATCAGTATATAAAAGTACATAAAATAAAATTTTGTTAATATTTAAAAAAATAAAATATTTTAAAACATAATGAAATAATAAAATAATATATCGTGTAAAAAATATATTTTATTGCTGAAATAAATTACGTAAGACAAGCACATGCATGCTGTAAAATTTTGTATCTTTTATTTGAAAAATATATCTAAAATATATCTTTTTTTAATATGACTTAATTACATAATATTAATCTTCTGATTTCGATGTCTATTTAGCGAACGATATCGTTACTTTTTAAACAAAACAACGCTATCCATGCATTTGTGCCGACCTTACCTCTGCAGACCCAATATTCTTGTAATAGTCCCAACTGTGCAAAAATTACAAATTTTTATTCCAAATTCATTAAGTATTAAACAAATAACTATAACAGGGAAAATATAGACATCTGTTTTCCCTGTAAAGCTTTTCAAATTATATTTTTGTTACGTATATATTATTACCTTCTTTTTCTCTGGATGAGCCTGATCAATCAAAGTCTGTCCAGAAGCTAAAGTTTTGTCTATCATCGGTTGGTGTCCAGCAATTTCTGCTTCCAATTTTTTGTGCTTTTTATGCAATGTTTGTGCTTGATGCAGATTTTGTCCGAGAGTTGTCGACGATGTCTGAGGGAGATGATCTTTTATCCACTGTAATTCGGCATCCAATTCGAAACCAAATTTGTGGAATCGTAGGCTCTCTTCTAATGCTTCTCGTCTCCTCTTGGCTGGTTCTTTCAAGCTACGGAACCTATTAAAAAATAAGGGAAAAAGTTTTAATAATTAATCATTTTTAATACTACCTTTTATGATATTTAAAAAATATACATTAATACTTACTTCCTTTGCGTCGCTTGACTGGCTTTCAATATATTCGCGGCATCAAAGTGACCTTCATGAGCCATTTCTTCGCCCATGGCAACTAGGTCATCCACTTTTTGCTCCCACTGACCCATATCGCTCTCAAGCGTTTGATGCTTTTTCAACAGCTCCTTGCAACTCCTAAGATCCACTCCTACCTGTTTGCTTTGTAGAGAACTTTCTATTTCTTCCAATTTTAATCTGGCGTCTTCCATTGTTCGGTTGTAGCCATGTTGGCAAGCAGCTTGTCTCAATCTGCGACCTTTTTCTAAAGACAAAGCAACCAATCGATCCCACTGATCATTTAATTCTTTCAAAGTTCTTCCTACGTCGTCTGATCTATAGTTTTCTTCAGATATTAAAGCTTTCCCAGCTTTATTCACTGCCCTTAATTGCCCTTCATTAGCTCTTAATTCTCTTTCAAACGCTTCGTGCTTCTGAAGCTTTCGTTCAAGATTATTTAAATCTCGGTAGCTTTCATCAGATGCTGTCTTCATCTTGTCACCTAACCAATCTCGTAAGTCATCCACCTCTGCTGAAAATTGTTGATAGTGCTCTGAGGCTTTCAGGGCTGCTCGACGACGTTGTGCAGCGTCTTTAACTTGGTTTCTTCGAGCTAAGACTTGATTCCTTCTATCGTTAATGCTGTAAATAATATTTTGTATCATCACTACCCTTATATCACTATTACCAATAAACAAATAAATTTGTATAATATAAAAAACAAACTCACTAATCTTTGTCATAATGGTTTTGAGCGATCAACTTGTCTGCAGTGTCACTAAACGCTTTCAATCTATCATCTTGTGCGTGAAGTGTGTTCTCAAACTTCTCATGCTGTTTTAACAGACCCTCAACATCATCCAGAGACTCTCCTAACTCAGTAAACTCTAGGAATGCTTCATGAGAGCTAGTGGTAGCTTCAATTTGATCAGCTTCTCGATTAAACTGCTGTAGTTCTAGGCATTGTTGCAGCCAGGCTTCTTTTGCCATCCAATCTGATGTTACAGCTTGGTACAAACCATGTAACTTATCTAACCGTTCACCCACATCCACCAGTGCTGGATTTCGATGTAATAATTGGTTTCCAAGTTCTTCAACCTCTCGAAATCTGTTGAGATAAAACTTGTTTATATATCTATGTAAATTAATTTAAAAAAATAATATGAGAGATTTAAATACTTACTCATCTTCTTGAGTTCTTATATCTTCTCCAAGCTCCATATGGTGTTTTCTAAGTTGTTCAGCTGTTGTAACATCCCTAACAGGTTCCTCGACTTTCATCGTTTCTTGCATATCTGCAGCCCAATTAATTAAATTTTTTGAGCTATTCATGAAAATCTGTTGTCCCACAGCATCTTCTAATCTGGATCTACGTTCTTTAGCCTTTGTCTGAACTTGATTCCAAAGTTCTTTGATTTCATTTTGTCTGGCATTCACGTTGTTTAATTCGTGCGGATAAGAACTTTTCACACTATTTGCTAACAAGTTCACTTTCCGTACTTTTTCTTCGACTGGTGCAAGCTCCCTTTCCAAGTGTTGGTGTCTTCTCTGTAGAGCTTGCACTGTTTTAAGGTCTGGTCCAAGTTCTGCAGTATCCAATTGCGTAATTTTTTCCAACATCCAATCGTGAGCTTCATCACAAGTTCTGTTAAATAATTCCACGCTGGAAGCTCCTTCCAGGCTCTTTTCTTTTTGTGTTTTTAACCGGTTTAAGTGGTCCCATAGTTGATGAATATACCTCTGCCTAGCCTTGACTTTATCCAATTGACTATGTCCTTGTCTGACGAATTCATCAACGGCAGCATCTATAGCTTCTACTCGTTTTCCTGACGCTGAAAGATCCGTAAGAAATTTTTCGTATTTTCTTTTAGCAGTTTCAACATTGTCACGTGGATCATCAGCTCTCAACATCTTTTCCTTATCTTTAATCCACTTTTCAAAGTCATCACACTCCCGATAGAAGCCATAAAGTCTTATAGCATCCTCTAACAATGCATGTCGCTTTAATGCCAATTCCTGAAGCTCACTGTAAGTGTCATTGATCTTTTTCTGTCGTTTTTCCACACTATCTCCGTCAGAAGCCGTCTTTCTTTTAACTGGTTTAACTGTTGACTTTATAGACTTCACTCTTCTCACGGGAACTAACTGTTTAACCATTTTCGTTTTCTTTACTCTCTGCGTTACCCTAACTTTTTCCGGCCTTCGGACCTGAACTTGTATCACTTTGGGTTCTAATTCAGTAACATATCTTGCTGGCACAAACCCATCGGTGCCATCTGCTTTTCTGACACTCCACCAGTCAGAATTTGTTTTATTTATTAGAAACATTACTTCGCCCCTTACCATGCGTATATCTTGACCACTGAATGCGTATAAACTCTTTACTTGGGACACCAATCTGTCTTCAAGAACTGTTCTAGGTTCTAGTCTTTCTACAACTTCGTCTACCCACTCATCCTGAGGAACTAGTCTTATTTCTTTACCTAAAACAAGAAAAAAATATTTTTTTAATTTTTTTCATAAAAAAGTAATTAATATTTTGTTTCTTTTTTTTATGAAAATATAAAAACTCACTCCATTCTTCTTGTTCCAATTCTGCGACAGGTTCCGGATCGGCAGACAATTCAAGGGTAGAAATTCCAGATTTAATAAGTTTCTCAGCTTGCATGTTTAATGACTGTACATCGCCCTTATATGCATTCAGTTCCCCTTCCAAATCCTTATGTCTTTGAAGAAGCGCTTGGGCACTGGGTTCGTCAACGCCATAATCTTTTGAGGCCACAAGTGCCATCTTCTCATTCATCCAGGAATCCGCCTCATTTGCATCTGCATAAAATTGAAAAGCTTCTGCTGCATCATCTAACTGTTTCTTTCTGAGAGCTGCTAACTCTTCCAAGACCTTCCAATGTTCTTGTAACGAATCAATGCGATTTTGAATTTCCAAAGCTGAAGGATGATTATCAGCTATTAACTTTCTACCAGCATCGCAAAGCTGTTCAGATTTTGGCCTCCGTACTTTCATTTCATCCTGAAGAGCTTTATGTTTTTGTTGCAACGAAATTACAGCACGAAGATCCTTGGCCGATATTCCAGCTTTGCAAATGCGCTGTTTCTCGATCAACCAAGATTCTTCATCTTCGTGATCTTGAAGGAAATGGAAGAAATTCCTGGCGTCTTCTAGACGAGCCTTACGTTCTTTGCTGTATTCTACTAGGTCATCATAAGCTCGATTCAACATTTCTAATTTTTGTTGCAGCAAAGATACTTCTTTACTCTGGGGTTGTGCTAAATGTTGAGCTGCTTGTCTACCCAATCTTCTTTGGGTTTCTCCAAGAGCTGTTACTTGTAGTTCTTGTAAACTGTGTTTCTGTAATAAATCTTCAACACCCAATAAATGTGGACCAACATCGGTACTCTGGAAGTTTAGTTGTAACTCTTGAATAGAAGCCAAAGTAGTGTCAATCTCTCGCATAAGACTCATAAGAGAACTTAAGGCAACTAAGTTAGATTTGTGATGGTCAAGGAGAGCCAAAAGCTCCTTCCACCTTTGGAGTACTTCCTGTTCTCTAATTTGTACTCTTTCTAATCCGTGATAATTTTCTCTTACTAATTCCTCTGACATGTTAGTCAAATCGTGGAAGCGTTCTTCCCGAGCGAGTATATCTGCACTAATAGCTTCATGTTTCTTTACTGTAGCATCTACTTGGGCCAAATTACTACCGTATCTAGGATCCGTTAGAACTTGGATCATTTCTTTCAAATAGCCTTCTCTTAGTACACTTTTTCGTTCAAATTTATAATTCAACTGCTCTAGTCTTTCTTGTCTAAGAAGTTCAGTTCTGAGAGCGACTTCTCGACGATGTTCAGCTCGTTCTAACTCTACCCAATTTCTTTCTATATCGTGTACTAATTGACCCTCTTGGGGTGTGAATGCAGGTTGATTCAAGGATTTTAATTGTGTATTTATATGGAAATACAAAGCCTCTATTTCTGATCGTTCTTTATATTTTGGTGGTTTCTCCACCGTTCGGTATTGCTTAAAAGTTAACAACTCCTTCTGAATGCCCTCTAAGGAATTGGGGAAGTCCCTATTTTCCAGAACCCCTATTTGCATTTTGATCCATTCTAATAAGTCTGTTGTTAGCTTTTCGTAATGGATCTTCATTTTATCAGCGTCCATCATCTGCCCCACGATCTAAAAACATTAAAATTGATTTCTTAATAACTATATTAATAAACTTAATAGGTATAATATTAAAATTTACTTACATTCGCAATTCTCTTCCCACTCTTGATCTCGTTTTTCATCCTGGCGAAGGTGTGGTAGTAAGAAGCGACGTAAGTGATGATGGATTTTTCGTCAGGTCGGGCAGTGTCAACATCTTCCGCATCCAATAATCGTGGAATTCCAAGTTCTGAATTGGCCACGTCAAAGGCATAATTAAGATTATCAATATTTTTGTTCTGCTGCAATTCTGACCAATTAACGAGATCTGGCCTGTGAGCGTGGATAAGAGCATTGAAACCAAGGCCACTTCTCCATGATCCTATAATCAATCACACTCGTTCATTAATATAAATAGTAAACTAATTTTATAATTAATACTAAATACAAAATACTGCATTTACCAGTGAAATCTTGGATATTAACACTAGGGTACCCATTAGTCTTTCTTTGACACCAGAGTAGCAAAGCATCTTTGGCTGATTTCTTTTCACTGCTATCATTTTCTTCATCCACATCAATCTCAATCTCTTGAATTTGGAATCTTAAGATGATAGTCCAAATTAAACCCAATATCAACCTTGGATTTCCATCTACTATATCCTCTGCGCCTATACTTTCCAGACGAACCTGAACATCAAAATAAATCAATCAACATTATGAACATAAGCTTCTCATACATAAATTATAATTTCTTTAATTAATCATACAACCTACTCCTATAATTTTCCCTACCAATTTTATTTCATATTCCCCTTTCTAAACTTCATGAAAGCTTCCAATCAGGTGAATGCAACCGTATAATGCACTCACAGAATTTATGAGAAGGGATCGGTAGACTTATGGCATGATGATATTCGCATTCCAGTATGCATGTGTGTGCATGTGTGTGTGCGTGCGCGTGAGCGCGCGCGCTGAAGTAAAAGAGTGGAATGCACGTTGGCTATTGGCATCGTGTGTATTGCGTAAACAGTGGGCCTTAATAGGCGTCTGTGCACGAGCATCTTACTATGATAAAACGCACATACAGTCGCATTGCGTCATGTGAAAAGTAACAACTGCTAGACGGCCTTGAGTACAACACATTATGATAATGCGCTTATTGAAAATAAGAAGCTAGATGCATGATACCGGGTCATCCACTTCTGGCTGTCACAAACTTTCGAAAGTAGACATGACCAGTTGAATAATAAATTACTTTCAATTTTAACAATTGAAGATCTCTGAAGAGGAACAAGAAAATCCAGTTAAATATGAGTCATTTTAAATATTTAATCTAAGCACCGCCATTTTCATAGGCAATGGTTCATGGAGTGTACAATAATAACGATTTTATTATGGTATCGTAAGTATTGGATAATTTCTCATTAATCTTGGGTTAATAGTTACGTAGGTATTCCATAGGCGTAAAGAATAATATATTCCAGTTTAATGAAAAGTGCATAAGAAATTATTTCTTACGTAGCTAGCTTTATCTTCTACAATGAAGTTGTAGTTGTATTTCGACATCAACTTATCACATCATTGATTTCTCTGATACGTTCGATCGAGTGTTATGAACGACGATCAGGGCCTGGAAGAAATGCTCGTGGGCCAACAAACGGCTCGACTACGTTATTATACTTAATCGCGGTGTGCGCCCGAAGCGCGACGTTCTCGCGATTGCTGGAATGCCGTCCGATCACTTGTGCCGGTCTATCAAGGCCGTTGGGAAATGAAAATCGTTTCTTTCTGGTCGATTGACATCTTGTGGAATCCAAAAGATGCGAAACATAAGTATTTACGCGAACAAAAAGCCATCGATAGTAGGTAAACACGAGGCAGTGTAAAAATAAAACGCATCCTGGAAATGAAACCCGGCATACTGAGGTGCAACCTGTGTGTAACTGTTCGTAATAAAATGGAATTTCGCAAATATGAATCGAATTGTACATTCAACTTGTGTCGGTGAATTGGGTCGTTCACTTCTGGTTCGGTCGGTAATATACCCACGTTCCATAATTTCACGAATAACCAATGAATATTTAATTACATATTTGAAAATGTAATACTGCATTTTTTAATGTTTTACTACATGTTTTACTACATCATCTTTTACAGGAAGTTGTAAAATTAAAATTTAAAATTCAGCAACATATTAATTATTTTTATTAATGCGGAAAAAATTCTTAAAGAAATTATAAAGAAGGTGAATGAAAACACAAGACCGTGTACTACGTGATCATTCTCATTCCCATGCGGATGTTATTCATTATTTTAAATATAAGGCTTATATTTCATTTAATTAATAACGTTGTGGACAAGCGTTCGCTTTAAGCACCTCGTAGATCGATATAAACCACGTGTTAAAATCAATCATACATTCACGAGTACAATGATTAACCTGCGGTGAGTAAACAAATATTTGCACGATGCGCATTACACGGTAGGGCAAATACGCTACTTCCTGTCGCGTAATTTGTAACCGTGGCGCTCGCGTCGCATGTGTAACGATCGATGTGATCGCTCGATAATAACAGATCCGAGAATCTACATAATAGCCAACGGAGCAGGCGTTAGCTACGTCACAGTGCCGTTTATCATTTTTACTCCCTAATGTATCATCAGAGCACTGAACGACGTGAATGTTCTACAAGATCGGGATTAATAGAAGGATAACTGGGTAAGGTGCCATTAACAACAATGGTTACGATTCTTGCACGCGAAGTGTAAGATATAATAGTAATTTTACTTCATCTCTTTTCACTTTACATAATTGCCAGATTTATGTGTCTAACTGAATAAGAGAGCTATAATCTAAACATACTTCAAGATAATCCTAACCTCACCAATTCAGAAGGTGAAGCATTTAACAAATTGAGGTTAGCTTAAATTAATTTTAATTATGAAAATTCTAAATTCTTTGGAAGAAGCTAAACTAAATAATAAAATTGACAACTCCTATCCCTAGGACACTTCAACTGCAGCCTTTCTACGTTCAACATAACCAACTCCATCCACCGTTTCACGTCACGATACAGTTACCCTTGCTTGCTCACGATACAGATCATTTCACTTAACGCATTTGAACCACTCCCCGACGTGCCACAGTTCGAGTTGGTGAGCTGGACGAACTCAATTGAAGGAGCCAACAACCGCCACACGGTAACATTTTGGATGGTCATTCAGATAACGATTATCTTTATGCCTGTATTTCGCTACAATTTTGCCGATACGTTCGTTAACCTGGCTGTAGGAAGATCGACCGTCGAATTTCCAGCCAGCCAAACTACATACGATCACGTTATAAGAGGCCGCAGTATCAGCGTATGGCGTATGAATAATGAATGAGTCTCGGACTGCATAGTAAGACTGAGAATACGGTACTGTTACATCCAGCGAAAAGGTGGGGTTGCACAGTTAAAACTCGTGCAACGAGACTGCCGGCCAATAAGCAGGCATAAAGGCGACGGCGTTAAATAACCGGTACTCGTTCCATCGGCCGATTGCTTTTTGTTGTAGGCCACAGCACGTCAGCTCGAGTACCACTCTTCCGACCAGTGAAACGGCTAATGTTCTTGCTTTTTTCTTGCCTTCTCCTTTCTGTTTTCTTTCTTCTTCGTCTTATCTTTTTATTTCGATTCTTTTACTTTTCGTTGAATTCGATCGAATCAAGAATCGAAGGGACGTTCGATGGAAATATTCTTTGACAGGGGATTCGATTGTGTTGGATCTGTTTCGTGTATATGTAAAATGTGAGGCGTGTTCGGGGAATTGGTAAGAAACGTGGAAACAGGAGGGTATCTTATCACAGAATTATGACAAATAGATGTGTTTTGCAGAATTTTGAATTTCTGGTTAAGTTTCTGTAGATCAGAATGTGAATTTTATCGCTTTCATCAAAAATAATTTAAATTACAGGAATCGATACAAATTGCTGGATTATGAATCTAAAAAGGATGCAATTTTTGCGGAGTTCTTGAATCAGACACATTATGATTTCATTAAAATCTGCAAGAAGGTATTTAATTTAATTCTAAATAAACATATGTGTAGTTATGGTTATCACTATATTCCTTTTTAGTTATACTTATTTAACTTGAGATTGGGAGATAATTTATTACTAACTCTATTAAATTTGATTCCATTTGCACTCTAGCTCTCTCTCAACGTATGTGATTAATATGACGACATTTCAAAGGACTTGCGCACCGCCATGAAATGCGTTTATCGTAAGTCGATAAATTAATTTTCAAGATCGATATCGCGTGCATTTAACGTCCGCCATAAACTATCGAATCTCGCACAGTGAACTAGTTTCAACAACCAGGTAATAAGCATAGATCGATTAATTCGCAGAATCCTTTCCTGTAACTTTACGCATCATTTTCTTGTTAGACAGGTTACCCAGGCCATCCTGCTTGAATATGAGAGTCGACGTCCTTAAACGCATCGTATGCCTCGTAACACTCATCCGATTATCCGTTCATTCATTTCGCTTAATTGCGCACACCGTTATCAAGCTGCATTTAATCTGAACATCCGTGGAATGCTATCCCAAGTTGTTTTATAAAAAGAGAAGTTTATTCGAATATAGACCACGTTATGATAATGTGCGAGTGAATATGTGGGTAACTGTGCTTGAAGAGACAAGTGAGGTTAGTTACGCAGCACGCAAAACGAGATGTTGAGTCAGAGGTTAAAATTGTAATAACAAATGAAGGTTATCGACAGTAATTAAAACAAAATTCACTTGGAGGTAGATAATATTTCATTACGTTGATTTTCATATTTTTCAATTTTGCTAATCACGGTATTTTCAGATCAGTCACGCAAGGAATTTTTTACATTTTTGGAATTAATAAGTATGTCATTTTCACTTGAGCCATTTATTTCTCTCCGATTTCCGATGATTTAATCGTTAATGAAGGCACAAGATTAATATCATTAAGGTTACTGTAAACAACGGGGTCCACGGTTTCCGCGAAGCCAATGGAATGGGACTAGGCATTCTTAATGCATTTAGCGTGGAATGTGACTCCTACGTTCACTAGATCGACCGACACTACGCTACAACTCGCCTGCGAAGGCTCGTTTCAACGGACGTTAACTGGCTACAATGTGACCCGCTACAATGTAGCCTTTAAGAGTACAAAACTGAGCCTCGTAACTGGCGATACGATCGTTATTTAATAATTTACAGCTGGGTGGTCTACTTATATGTAAGTCGTGCAAGTCAAGATGAAAATCGATTACAGGTTTTACAAGGGCTCCATGTTTGGTGAAAAGGGTAGTAGGTTAATTGGGGTGAGAAGGATCACAAACTGGTTATGGAAAAAGAAATTGTGATCTGATTGCGATATGCTAATTGACAAATGACTCTGATGGAAGTGATCACAATATAATTCTGAAAGGCTGAAGAATAATCGGACTTTAAGCAAAGTAATCACAGATATATCGTGACATACTAATATGTTTGCAATGTAATTTTAATGGAACAGTTAACATAACACACTCGAGCACAGTATAATGGAATTTTGTCATAAAAACACACTGAACTGAAAGGAGACTCGTACTATACACAAAATTCTGTTGAAAACCCTTAAGCTCAAGTAAAGACAGATTCTACGAAAAATAGGAAAATGGTCCAGGAAACCTAATCGTGACGACTCGAGTCCGGATTACTCGGAATGTTCAACAGTATAGGTTTAACGGTAAAAGCGGATAAGCGGCTCATCCGTTGGGTTGTACGATTCCTTAAATGATGACGAAACGTCGGGAATCTTTCTTGGTGCACCGCGTGTGCACGGTCACGATCAGGAATGTCCTTTTGCGAGCTGACGTTCGCGTGCCTTCGATCCACATTCCGCAGTCCTGCCAAGAATGCGCGTCACCAGTTGTAAACGATGCCGTAGGAAAACCGCTATGCGGCCCGACTTAAACAGACTTGCAAACAAGAAGAGAAGAAATAGGAAGGAAAGGTCTAGTGGATGAAAATTGCTAGTGAATTTAAAACATGCTGCCCTCTTTAGTCCCTCTTCTTCGACGGCGGTGATTGAGTATGATCGTTTTCACTTAGATGGCGCTAATTCAGCACAATCATTTCTCTTGGAATGGAGCCGTGAGGTTACAACGGATAATCCTAGTAAGATGATAGAGGATTCCTCTGAGGGCACTGTCAAATACAATTTGTGTTTCTACGTCACGAATGATTGCGTGCAAAATATGAAGTATTTTATATATTTTTTGCAGAGGCAATTGTCGATGAGATCTTTGATTCAAAGTATGACTAATTAAACAAGTAAAAAGAGAAGGCTGGAATACAGAATATCTTGAAAGAAACAAAAGAAGGTGTACGATGAAAAAAGGTTCCTAAAAGCCGCGCAGGTAGAAATTATTATGGGCTACTAATCATCATGACGACATCTGGTTTCTCGTTAATAAAGATATTTCGATTCTGTCCGACAAAATACGTTCCAACTAACGAGCGTGTCTTTCTTATCAATTTTAACGGCACACACCGGTCATAATAGCTGGACATAACTTGGGGTCCGCGTCGCTTTAATATCGCAGCATCGAAACGTCAATAAATGGATTTTATTGCACGAGACACCATGAATAAGTGAAATTCATGCTTCTTCCGAGTCACCAGCCTACTAAATGTGAAACTTATCTCTCAAGCAACATAATTAACTTACGCATACTTATTTTTTCATTTTATTTTTGCAGCAAACAAAATGTCCCAAAAATATTATAAACTATATTTATTCTTATGTGAACCTTTAAATGGAAATGAACTTACTAATGATTTAATGCATGCACGAGTACAAAGATTGGAATTAGTGAAGTATTTTTGATAACTTACATCACTTACAATTACTGGTAAAAATAAGGATTGTTATGCTAATGAAACACTTGTGTAATTACCTTAATCATTAGCTACGTAATCTCCTTATCCGCCATCTTGTGTCACACTGACCATTCCAAACCAAATAAAAATGGAGACATGGTAAACCACAAGTCACAACAATACTATAGAGAGCTCGCTATTGCAGAAATACCTTGTATGGTTATAGAGCACAAGGTTGATCGAAGAGCCTTCAACAATACCCAGAGGATACATCACGATGAAATGAATAAATCAACTTTCGTAATGATGAACCTACCGAGGAACGCTATCCCAGTCCCTAACCAGCAATTCCGCAACATTTCGTTCCTGACCAATGGCAATGCAACAAATTGAAGATGATACTGCTATAGCGGACTTAAAATGAAGATGATTTTCTTCTTGAAAACTTCAAAGTCTATCCAGCTTAGCCACGGGTTTAAAAGTTATTATTAAAGATTACTATTAAATAGAAAGAAGAGGCAAAAATTGAAATACACATTTACGGTATTCTTTTACAGAATTGGCTTTCGATATTACTCATCGCCGTGCATTTTACAAGTTAGTATTTGCCACGGTACGAAACCGTTGAAAAATTGTAAACTGCCTGAGTGTTTTAGAGGTTATGTCCAAGAAGCGTAATTTCATTGCAACGGGATATGAAACAGTATCGAACAACGCATCGAACAGCTGGCCAACGATAACCGAACGAGAAATTTAGCGACGAGGTAGATATTTGTTAGGAGGTTGGGGCCGCGTCCTTTCGGTTTTACGATCGTTTCGCGATGTTGATGGCCCACTGGCCATTTCGTGAGTAGCTGTCTCGTGATTTCTACGAGGGAACTACTCTGGCAGAATCGTAAATATAGGGAAACTGCCATAGCAAGGGCGAAACGGAAAAGAGTGTACAGGGCGTTTTAGAATCATGACCACTTATTTATCTACCTACATTAACGTTCCTTTGTCTTCTAGTCATGTATTCGCTATTGTTTGTACTTCTTTGTACTTTTAAAACATCTTAGCATCTCCCCATGTTTGAAACACCCTGTACAACGAATGATAGATATACGATCACGATCACGATGCAACGCCGATAATTTCTTGTAAATCGAGTATCTAATTTTTACACAGCATGTATGATATTCTTATATATAACTTTTGAAACGCCCTGTAGAATTTAACCCCTGTGCACCGCCAATGCGATTCAACGTTTGATTCTTGGAACGTACCATGTATGTTATATTTCTAAGCAGATTGCAAGCGATATGGATAATACTTCTGAATCACCCTGTACATTTTCGTGCAATCCCGTGTGACCAGAATTTTGTAGCATCTTGTACTGCTTTCTCTGGCGGGTGCTAAAAAGAGAAACCTGGGAAATGCATACGAGGTCACCGGCATAAAATCGTGGTTAACTTAAAAACCGAATATTTATGAACCCCGTCGGCCATTAATACCGATTGTTTATAGGGCAATGCGTACACGCGAAGGAACCGTGGACGTAACCTCGAATTATCGAATTATTATTCAATCTAACGCCAATCTTAATTTTTAATCACCGCCTCGAGGATATTTTACTCGCCTGCGTTACGAATGTATTCGACACGGGAATTTTTGTCAAGAAATAAATCGTACCGTACTCGAGGAGCGCATTGTACACCGGATACATCACGGTATGCCGGAAGAGGACGAGTTCCAACGATAATTGTTTTCACCGTAAAATCGAACATGACTCACGATCAAGTCACGCATCCTACGTGAATCCTGCAATTCATTATACAATTACCAGTGACATCATCAATTTCGTTTCCAAAAAGCACAGAGGCTTCTTTCAAGCGCTCAATCAAGACTTTCGACGAACTCGAATCATCGTCGAAAATAAAGCAGCGTGCTCAGACTCGTGCCTCGATTCATTCACAAGTAACTGCACAAAATTTCTCGCAAATTATTATTCCGATCTTTGTACCGTGTCCCCATTCCAATTACTCCAGCGACATTAACTCGCCTACTGATAACACCCGATCGTTCCAATTAATTGTTTATCGGATTCGTGTCTTATCGCGGTCTCGAAACGAAGGTTATCGTACGGTTATTCGGATTATTTTCCTCTCGCCATTTTTAAATATGTAACCCGCGACGCGCTCGCTCCGATTCTTAGCTCCTTTCACGATAATTACTGAGAAATGCAAGTCACACGTTTCCGACCTGTACTTTCACCGAAACTTTTTATCCGATCCTTTCAACGAGCATTAACGATGTATACATTGAAAAATATAAACAAATTGTTCCGACCTGTTTCTCGTTGGTTAGGTTAAGTAGCGTGAATTTGACTAGTTCTTTAGCAAGATGGCGTAACTAGCACGGTATTACGGATAGACGGAGTGAACGGTGGAGGAAGGAGCATGGAAGAAAATTTATTACAAATGAAACGTGTATACATTTACTCGCTTCTGTAATTGCGATTTCAACCTAAACGAACCACTGTTTCCTTGGAAACAACGGGTTATTAAATCTACGCTAGTTCTCGGATGGTAACTTATCAACGAAAAATCCCTAGCGCCTAAATATTTATTCCATCAACTAGTACAAAGTTTCTGACTTAAAGTATGTTCCAAGAAATCACTGAATCAAAGTTTAATCATCAATAAATGATCCCTAAATCATTGTCATACATGCATAATGAAAAATCCCTAAAACCAACTTCCGAAATTAATCCCCAGATTTATTTGTAACATCAACCAGTAGTAATATCTTTCCCTTTGTGCTTTTCGTGTAAAATAAGCAACTGAAACGATAAGCCTGATCGAAGCACGTATTCCGTGAGAGAAATATCAGGGAAGAAGTGTCATTGAGTGTTCACAGGCAGTCAGAGGCGTCGATCCAAAGTGTGGACAGGCTTGTATGAGCGGTTGTTCGTGGCGGAACAGCGTCTAACGTGAAATGATCAGCACACGAGCAACGTATGTGCCGTCTGGTTTCATTTCACATCTGCGGGACTCACGGTCTAGCAAGTTTCGCCACGGTCGCTGACCTTTCTTTCTCTCTCTCTCTCTCCTTGTCTCTTCGTTTCGCTCCTTTGATCCTGCCTCCATTCTGTTCCTCTTCTTCCCTTCTCTGTCTTTGATTGTACCCTTCGATTTCGATCCCTTTCGTTTGTTCCCTGGGAAGCCCTTCTATTGGAACTGGGAATCGATTCTTCTCGAAGGCCGTTGTGAATAAGCTTGAGGATTCATGTATACCTTGCCTTTTTCTTCATTTTTCTCGGTCCGGATTCTTCTTCAAGGTTCTCCAGGCTGGAAGGGATTTCTCAGGAATTTGTCTGGAATTAGGAATTGAACAAGTTTTATTCCTTCTGACCTGTGAAGGATTTGCTTCGGAACACGGATGAACACGGAGCATAGACGATGTCTTCGGGCTGATTATCGTGGTAATATTTAATAAACGTTCGTTCGTTGCTGTTACGTGGGTGCCTCCTTCGCCATTGTGTAGACTCGATGTTTTTCTTGCGAATATATCTCCTCATCGATCCTCTTTCACTTTCTTCTTCGCCGCTCCCTCTCCCTTTTTCTTTGCCTTTGCTGCACAACAGTCTCTTCACTTTCTTTTTCCCTCGCTGTTCCTTCTATGGCCCTACCCTAAAGGAGTTCGCTTTCATCTTCGTCATTTTTATTCTACATCGAATATTCCACCCTATTCCTCACGATCCTTTAGCATTTAGCGTTTTCTTGTGCACTGTTCTTGTTCAAGTCCTCGTGACTCTCCAATACTTTGGCATTACACTATTCCAATTCTCCAATATTCCAATACCTCGATGTCTTAGTGATAGAAAATTTCAGTATTCCATTATCGTACGAATAGGAAACTCTAAGGTTGCAGGATTTCAATTTTTCAACACTGCAATCCTAATACCTAGTATCCTGATGCCTCAGAGACCCCAAATTAGAATGTTGCAGTACTCGAATGATCCAGTATCCGAACACTATAAGGCATAAATACCCTATTCATGAAGCACTTAACGTCACGTTTTACGAGCATTTTAGAACGGAAATTACTAGCAGCCCCAAAATTCCCCTATACCTCACACTATACCTAGGCCGATCCTTCGCCGCATTAGCACAGAAAGATATTACCCTCGTACGTGTGGCTGCTTTAGGTTGCAAGGGGACTGTGGTTTCTCGGAATGGCCCAAGGATACCTCCCTAATTACTGTCGGCTCGGATTCTTTCGGTCATGGGAACAGCCCCTAGCGAGAGCCATCTACAGTTTAGACGCAGTTATCTTGTCAGAGCCTTGGAAACATAGTTACAGAATGTTGCTCGAGGTTAACATTATCCTAACCTTGCAACGTAACATTCGCCACTTCCTCTTTACCACCATATTCAGCGTTACCAATCTTCGAGATCAGCTTCTTGCATCTCCATAAATAAATTCTACCGAATCGTTAGGTCATCTCTTACCATAAATTTTTCTTGATAGAATGATCTACGTGTGCACGAGCCGATTGATCATGGTTAAAAATAATAGTTACAATACCTCTATGATTTGTCAAGAAACAATGTACGTATTTGCATGGTACAGGCTGATTTTCTCAGCAACGAAGCTTGCAATCAAAAAATTTTATTTTCCTTTTTCGATCTGTCTTTTCATGTAGAATCCCCCACCTCGGTTGTACTACCGTTGCTGGGTCACTTTGTATATTTAATGCTCGCCTAAGATCACGTCCGCATATTTGACACTTTTTATGCGCGATTAGCAAGATACTTTACGTAACGGCGCAGTCGCGAATCGCATAACACGATAATAAGCACGCGCGAAACGTGTCTTTTCCACGAATAACTTTCCATCCGTGAATTACTTGTTCGATCGATTCGTCATTAGGAAATATAAACAGAAAAATTAAAGTTCCTCTGTGTGTAATTTTCTTAGCTAATTCTAGCTGAAAAATTCTTCCTATCTTTTACTTTTTTTATAGATTAACTTAATATTTGACACCATCGAAATCCTTAATATCCCTAGACAGTAATTCTGTGCAACATCTTTCCTTAAATATTAAAATAAAATCCAATTTTATAAATTAATACGTGTATAACATTCTTTTAGCTAGTAACAAATCCTGAGTGCTTACTATAATTCAAGCTTAGCTCTTGACGTGTTTTAAGAGATCAAGAGAATGTTCTTTCTTAAATCCACGTTTTCACCTAGATCTACAATCCTTATCTGGTCCCGTGTCGAGTTATCGATCACAGACCCCAAAATATATCGATAAACGACCAGCATCGGCTTATTCGACGATAAATCCGACCATAAGCCCCTAACGATAATTTAGGGCGGTGTATAGCAACGGCAATGAACGTCGAAACCCGGTGACAACCACGCCCAATCGAATTCGGCGCGTGAATCGATCACTATGGTATATTTTATCACGTGACTCGTCAGCGAGCGATGACGGTCGACGCCTCCCACCTGGATCGCTGGAAAGGACACGGGTTATTTCTGGAAGGTGATTCTCGACTAGTGCAAACACATTCCACGAACGTTCCAACGATTTTTCATCCGGCTTAGAAAGTCGGGGAAAATCGGCGCGGCAAACGAGTCGAATTTCAAACTCGCGATTCGCGAAAGTACTTAATGAAAGTTCCTTTGACATTTTCACAAGCCTGATATATGGAATGTATCTATCTACGCGAATGTTCCTTTTTCTCAAATTGATTTGCTACTTCCAATGATTAATCTAAATAATAAATCATCGGGAAAAGTAGCGTATGTTATAGGTTATGTTGCCGACGTTCTTGGAATAATTGTTAAGATATAGAACGAGATATGAAAAGCAATTATTACTTCTCGTAAACGACGTGACTAGAAATAAAATTTTAAAACCAGTCTGGAATATTACATGGTTCCTTGAATAATTTTCTAGTAACTTTCTTGATAAATTAAACAAACTTTTTTACGTAATTTTGGCACTATGATCGTTGAGGTTATTATTGTTTGATAATTGTGGGATTAATTTAAAGCGTGTAGTAGTTGAGTACATTTCGCATAGTCGATACAACCATAGAGGTTAGAAAAGACGTCCTACGTGGACACGGAACTCCCGACGAAGCCCTACAAGTGCAAAGTCCTCGTGAATGGCCTCTATGCTTCGTAGCTTATGACATAATAGCTTTATGCATGCTGCATATGGCGCGACGTAATACATTTACGCGATCGTGGGCGCATGGTGCGTCTGACAGACATTGTTTCTAAGTATCGTGACTTTTGTATTTTATTCTAGCAACATGACAAACAGCGAAGAATAAATAAATTAAAAATATTCATTCCATATTCCTGTTTTAATTCGGTTCTTTGCTAATTTAAGAAATCCCGATATTATAGGTATCCCTAGATTTTACATTTCCCCAGAAAGTGGAACAGAAATTTCAAATTCTATAACTTTCGAAGAGCTGCGAAATTACGCGTTGAAAAATTTCCCTAGGATCATCGGATTCCTTACCCTTCCTATTTACGTCCAAGAAAGATGATCATGATCGGACTCTCCTGTTACCGGAAGTAGTAGCCACGCGTCGCTTATCTTGCCTCCTCTCTCACGGTTTCATGTCTTCATTGTAAGTTCATTCTACATTTTTCACTCGACGTTATAACGTTTTCGTAATTCCACGTTAAATCGCTTTTCGTTATTTTCTCGCTCTCAATTTGCACACCGATAATCGTTCGAACCTAACCTCAATTATCGAGTCTCGCTTTAATGGAACATGCACCGACAACTCGGTGTAGCGAAACGATCGTGCAAATGGGAATCGATAGCCAAATGACACAGTCATTTATAAATATCTACAACGAGGAAAAGCTTGGCTGAGAGAAAATTTCAGTTTTCGCTTGCGCAATAGCACCGCCCGCCTTACATAACCTCATAGTCGAGTGTAATGCTGTCGCAAAATGGGGAAGACAATCGTGAAAGCGTGAGAATTATTTCCTACGTTCTTCTTAACGAACAATTAGATCCATCAGCGTAATGACCGAAGCTGCTGGGGTCTATAACTGCAAGAGAAATTTTCTAATTCTCTATAGGAAGATGTCGAACGTGATAAATCATCCGGGTATGTAACTCGGTATTATAGTAAATGAAGAGGTAAGATTTAAAGAGAAATTGGTTGCCAGGCAATTTCTGTGTGATTATCGCACGAATAGTAAACGTTGAGTGCAAATTCAATAGGTATAAATATTGGCAGACTGTAGGAAAAATTATTGAAGAGATTACTAGCGTTTACTGAGAACTCTTGGTTCTCTGAAGTTGATTTTAAAGTATAATTCCACGTTCTTACGAGAAGTGTCTAATAATTTATTTCAAATTTTCCTAGATATTATTTCTTGAATTTAAAATTCCTCCATATTTGCAATTTAAAAATTAAAGGGAATTTCTAAAATCTCCCTAAATCTTTCACTCTTCGCATTTCCCTAGATTGGATACTTTCTAGGGATCTTCCTAGGGATACCTAAACTCGCGAGTCACAAATATCTCTAGATTTACATACCCGGAAAATATTTTAATTGTACATTCCGAATATGAAAATATCTTCAAGACTCATCCGACTGTATTCAATGGAAATGAACCGAGTTTGCGTTTCGGATATGCATCCCCATGTGAAAAAATAACTATGCTAATTTCAATAATATGTGGGAAAACGATTAATTAATCCTACCTTTGTATGAAGGAACGCCAGGGACTTGTTCACGTTCTCGATTTTGTGTACTCGCATGCGACCATTGTTAGGCTTAGCCAATCGTTCGCCAGAGATGATCTCCAGCAGTTTTAGTAACTTCTTGCCGTCCGCTAGATCCGTAAATAAATCGTCCACTTCCATACGTGCCTGCGAAGTGAAAGTAATCGATTCAACGAGTCGCTTCGAGTATCTTCCTGTATAAATATTCTAGGGACCCAAAATAGGTCCCATTTCCGAGAACCATTTTCAAAAGTATCTTCAACACCGTCATATTACATAAATTTATTTGCAAATCATTTTTTTCAGGTTAGGTTAAGTTATACAAATCGAAAAAGTATACTCGAGAAGTTGAGATTGTTATTTTTCTAAAAGCTGTTAAAGTATCAAGATGAAAGATTATTTTAAGAGATAATGGTACCTTCAACAGGAACGAGTTGATCCATTTAGTGAACGTCTTCTTCTGTATATGCAGACGTTCCTCCTGCAGGGCCTTAATACGGCCCTGCTCAAACCTCAGTGTATCTTCCCTTTGAGTCATTCTCTTCTGTATATCAGAACCACCCCTGTATTTATCGGCTCTGGACGGCGGATAATTGTTCGGTAGGTACTCAAGGTTGAAAATCCTGAATTGGGGTGCGGCGCCAAGCCCAGCGCCGGGCACATGCTGCGCCCCTGAAACCAAACATTTCATCAAAATTAGACACGTTGTAAACACAGCATCCCGTTTTAGGGTTTAAACAGAAATTTCTGGTTCTCTTCTCAAACGGGATTCCGTATAAATTGCGAGGGAGAAGTCAGAAATCCTAGGGGAATTTTCAAACGTCCCTATTTTAGTCACGTTACTGGTATATGTCGAGAACACCTCTGTCTATAAATACCGACCATCCCAGTAAACAATTTGGTTACAACATGACACTAACTGACACTAAATCTTTACAGATTCGACTACCTAACCTAAATTCATCCGTGTTACCAAAAGGGAACCAAACCTTGGTGCCATAACCTATTGTAGCAAGTATTGGTATACATACTTTTGTCGTTGATATATTAATTTATAGTAACATTTTGGTGATAAAACTGGTACCAAGTATTTCCAAAAATCTGACAGGTTAGGTTAACCAGGGTGAATGATAACGTAATTATACGTAATTACTCGTGTTTAAATATTTTTGCTTGCAGAAATTAGTTCCAATTTTTAGTATTTAGCATTGTCTAAGGCAAAACGACCAAGTTCCTGCTTTTACCCTCGTTCTACAGCTGAAAGGAAGCAGCAGTCCCATTAAGGCCCCAGTTTTTCCGCATACATACTAAGCAAGCAATTCACGTTCGCGTACACGTTTATTCGGCTGTTGTTCGGTCCTTATAAGGCGGGAAAAAATTTATGACACATGCCTGCTCGTCGACGATAGTAACGATAAACCGAGGACAATAATCTTGTCGAGTCACGAACGCTGGTAAAAAACAAAACGGTTCTCCCAGGTAAACGTCATTCGCGCTTGCTCTTTATTTACTTTGTACGCATTTCGCCACAATGCTGCCCCCTTTTTTCCCTAGTAACCACGCTCGGCCGCCATTGTCCGCGGAAGACGCATTAATTCTACTCGTAGTTTAACTCATAAAAGTCGACAGACGAGACGTTTTTATGCGAACCGATTTGAAACGGAATATCGGTTATAAAATCAATCATAACCTCAATCGCCAACTCTAACTGTTCTCGTGGATATTTTAGGTTAGGTTGTTCGAGCGAAATGCATACTGGGTCGAATCAAAGCTAGTCTACAAATGTTAACCCTTTGCACTCGAGAGGCGACTCTCGGTCGCCATTTAATCAGATTCTAAAGATCGTTATCAATTAATATCTCGAATTTAAAATTGCCCAACGACGCGTGGAATATCGAGATAAAATAATTCTACGTCTTATTGTTAATTTACACTTCTTATTTTCCATTTTGAAAATATCGTCGACTTTATGACAGGAAGTCTTTGAATTACTATTTTTCTGAAAGGAAAAGGGTTAATCCTTTGCATACGTATTTATATTTGAGAAGGCTACCAATCAACTTGAAATTCTTTTCCATATTCGATCAAAATGAAAACATTTTTATGGGAACACATTATTGTACAATTTAACTTGTCGATTTAGCAGAAAACAATTAGAAAAATACCCGAATTTAATATATGTATAATAATAAAATGTAGGATAGCGATTATATGGTGACATACGAGTGGAAAGGGACATACTTGGTCTAAAAGTGATAATAACATTTTCAGAATCTTTTTATCTATTATCTAATTACTATCTAATAGTACTATCTCTCTACTATCTAATTACTATCTAATATAATACTGTCTAATATTATTTTAAGTTCTTGGATCATTTTCACATCTTCGCTATATTGTCGTGGATATCTTTGACATGATTAAGCGCATGATTGTTTCTAGAAATAAAAAACGATTGAAACAAAAAGTCCTCGAAGAAATGAATCATAGTTATTGAAGTTCTACACGTTCAAGCTCGAACAACGTGCCTTATCGTCGCGTTGCATCAATAATCAAGTCGCATGCACCTTATCGTTCCAGATAAATCTGGATTGAATGGTTTTGTTTTCTCGTGGAAAAAAATGTTCGAGGGATATTGTTAATAAAGATCGAATAAAATAAGTAGTTTATTTACAACACGTGATTTCCTATTTCTACGACGTGGGAGCGATTCTCTTTTTTCTCAGCGAGATATCATATCACGGGGACGCGGATAACGCGCTAAATTGGTCGAGCACAGCATAGCACAAATTCTCCATTCACTTGATACAATTTTTATACTTCATACGATCCTTCATACCTTCTACAATTATTTCTTTATCCTTTCTCTTTTATATGTTTCAACCGTTTTCTAAGTTTTCCAAAATTAAAAAATATGAAAGTTGCCTGTTTCTCCGGAAAAAGTGTGCAAAATACTTTATTGGGTAAGACAGAGATAAGATAACGAAGGTAAAAAAAATGGCGAAATTCAATTCGAGAAAGTAGTTTCATCGTTAATACATTCACCACTTGTTAATTAGTTTACTAATGAATTTATAATTAATTATAATTTATCGATATTAACTTTAATAAATCTGATACTTATAATTTTTAGTTTTTAATTGTGATGTTCACACAATTAAATATTACATGCATGCATGTAAGGAGGATGTTAAAAAAGGCTATTTTTGGCGTTGCCTGGAAAAGAAAAATTTCTTCGGGAAAAATATGAATACAAGAGTATTTAATTTTAGGGATTTTATGCAACAATGTATAGGAATTAAATAGGAAACGTCAGTGTCGATTACAAACTGGTATATACAGGGTGTCCCAATACGGTAGTACAAATGAGGAGGGAGTGATTCTACATGAAAAAACAGATCGAAAATAAAGAATAAAATTTTTTCGTTCGAAGCTTCGTTGTTGAGAAAATCGACTTCGAATATTCACAGAGTGCGCTAGTATATTGATGGTCCATCCATTTTACTTTGTTAGCCAAAGATGGATGCCAAAGACGCGCACTCTACGAATATTGGAAGTTGATTTTCTTGAAAACGAAGCTTCGAATGAAAAAATGTTATTCTTTATTTTCGATTTGTTTTTTCACGTAGAATCATCCCCTCCTCGGTTGTACTACCTTTGCTGGGACACCCTGTATTTGATCTGTCTCATTTTCACATATTTCGATTAATTTTTGACGACTATCCCATCAATTCTCGGCAAAGTGATAAAGGAATTGTTTGTTCCTAAGAAGATGCTTTTAAAAGTCCTGAAGGGGCAATTTATTGAAGGGAACTTTTTATTTAAACAATTTAAAGAAGAAAAGAAAAGAAAAGTCAAAAGTCACAGATTATTACCAACAACAATTTATTCCGGTATATCAAATGCCATTTATTCAGTATATCCCTCACTATACTTGCTATCTAAGCAGCCGATTACTATTAATTGAGCATATAAGTAAATACGTTCGTGTGCAAGTATACGGCGCGTGGTGTCGTTGGAAAACATATTCAATAAGAGTGCTCATTATGTTAATGCAGCAATGGTATCTCGAAATTGATGTTTGCCGAGAGGTTGGTTTTCATTGCAAAACGACTTGCTAATTAGCGCGTGCTTGCCGGTGAAAATGTGCAATTTGTAGACATCGTTGTCACAACTTGAAATCCTGTTTTTTTTCTTAAGTAGCAACAATTTCAAGAATTTCTAGGTTAATATCTAGAAACTACGTTTCAATAATGCACCGTTCTAACTTAAAATTTGTTCAGCACTAGAGGTAACGATACGTGCGACTTGTAAATTTAACTCCTTTTGAGGTTAACTTTCGTAATAAAAACTCAATGAAGCTGGTACTGAAATATATAGAAATTACGTATGACATATCACTATATAGAATTTCAAATGTAAGCCAAGTTTAACCTAAAACCATTCACTGTCGTTGCAACCTAACCTAAAATACCAACGGACTACAATACCGTTAATATCGCGTGGATCTTTTTGCTTGAAAGAATCTAGTACAAAGGAAATTTATTATCACGAGGAGCAAAAGGAAGAAACAAAAGTGTACGAGAGTAAAAAGCAAAGTATCTACGCCAATGAAGAAGAACAGCAACCTCAGTGGTTAGCTCGCGTTCGCGTTGAAAAGCGTGCCAATAGTTGTCCGCGTGCAAACCGAGAGGGCAATGACAAGCAGGTAACATCGTAGATTTGATTAGAGTGCTTAAACTCTGTCTCTGTCTGAAGCTGTCCATCGCGTTTCTAAGCTGCTAGAAACCATGTAACGCGATTGTAACGCACGCGCGTGTATACGTTTGCGGATTCCTCGAGCGTAACCTCTGCAAACACAAACACGCGCGTTACTCGTAGTTTTCAGCAAACCTTACTTCTGCGTTAGTCGGAAGTTTCAGATAAATCGAACAGAGAATTCCGTATCCTTTCCGCAACGTATGTTTGCGAATTAGATATAAAAGCGCGTTTTTAAAAAGATGAATGTATTTATAGGTTATGCAAGATATAAGATATTCGATAAGATATTACGATTATCAAAGATATATCTTTGAAAAAGTCGAAATGGTAGATTGCAGAATGAAATCGAAAAATTATTATTGTTCCAAGAAACAGTCATGAAGAATTTTGAGGTTAGAGTACAAAATTTTGGATTCCATTTTAACGGAACTTCGTAGAACATTTGAAATTAGAATAAAATATGAACGATAGAAGAAACATTATTTTTCATGACAATTTCTGGACAAAATTGTGTAATTGAACAACTTTGAATTTGACTCGAGGTGTATAAAATATGATTCGATCGATTATAGAATTGATCGAGCTTACAATTAGTCAAATTTCATGGAAAGATATATGTTTCTACGTGTGTTTAAAACGTTACGTAAAAGTTGTTCAAACACAGAAGCACAGTGGACCCTGATCGAAAACATGGCTCGATTAAATCGAAGCAAGAGCAGCTCGAGTCGACGATCGGCTAAACAGCAAACGACACCCGTCGGGCTCTAATTACATGGAATGCGTGACGAGACTTCGATAGATAATCTATCTGCTCAGATAGGCCAGCACCCAGGTATAGTTATTTCGACATCTATCTTGCACTGTAAAATATTTACAACCCAGGTCATAATTTCTATCGATAAAAGGATAAAAGGATTACACCAACTGTCCGATGTCTAACAACGTCTAAACCTAATCAATGATCTCTATCTTGATTCTAGGCAAGAATTTCCTAGAAACAGGATCAACTGACTCAGCCTAACTCTATCTCGTATGATCTACTAATCGACGAATCGAATGACTGGTAATTCAATTGAACGTACCATAGTAGTAACTTTGCGACATGGTCCTTTCGATTCGTTAATGGTCGACGATCCAGCGATCCCTTGTCATGACTTTTCACGTTGGGGTAAAATCGGACGAGAATGTTGGAAAACGTTTGGACGTTCGCGAATGGCGACACAGAACTGATTCAGCTGTTAGCTTAAGACCACTGACTGTCAGGGATTCTTATCGCATATCACGAGCGTGTTATGTCCACCGTTCTTTTATGTAGTAGAAGCTAAGTACCAGTCGCGAAGTACACTACTACTCATAAGTATCTGGACATATTGTTCCATTTGCTGTAACATGCAATATCTGAACCTCTCTGGAATGTATAAATTAATGGCAAATTAATTAACGGAAATTCTACTGCCCTTTTATATCGATATTAATATTTATACTATTTTACTTGCAACGTGTCATAACCTAACCTTACTATTTTAGATCATACTGTTTGAATTAAAGTCGGTCGCTCTATCAATGTACAGAAGCCTTTATGTGAGCTTTAGGAATTAAGAAGCCTGTGTGTAAATAGTTCCACAAGGTTGGGCGATTGGTGTCAATTTTGATGCTGAATATCAGTGACCAAAATGATTTTTGATCATTTGTGTTGATGTATATTCTAGAATACAGCTAGAAAGAGCATAAGAAATAAAATTACTGCAATCTTTTTGAGTTTAATTTCGTAATTAAATTACATCCTGCAGAAGCAGTCTAGTATTTACATACTTTTGGGTGGTAATGTACTTCTCAGTGGCGTAGCAATTAGTGCATTCGCCAAAATCGCTAATTTGGGTTTATGTAAAATCGAAGTTGGTGGTTATAAAAATAACGCTCCTTAGGTATTGTTAATTAATAATTAAAAATAATTAAAATTTAATCGTTTAAATGGTCCTGAAGCGTGAAATAAAATGGCAAATATAATTCCAAGTTTCTATATACACGAAGAAAAAAAAAAAAAAAGAAAGAAAAACACTAGAAAAGATATCAAACTTTCTAACAATGATAATTTTCAGATAATATTTTGTGCATATTTCAAATTGCATCATACATTACTTTCACATCACACGATATATTTATTTCTTAATTTGTTGGTTATGTTGCGAATTTAAAGATTTTCATAGAATCAGAATTAATGTCAGCAATAATAGTACGATTATAAATACTTGAATGAAATATGCTTATAAATTTAGATGAGACACGCTTCTCTCGCGAAAGTATTAAACGAGTATCGTTTTCGAATTGATTAGATGATCGCCTGTACACAAATTGCGATGCAATTATGCAGTCGCGCACGAAGCATGACGTTCTTATAGGGACGCTAGCTACGTAACGTACACGACGTTAGAATGAAATTTCCATAAAATTAATCGACGTATGACCGTGATAGAGGTTCGAGTAATTTTCAAGGAAAGAATTCGTGGATCGATTTGTAATTATCTAGGTGACTAAAATCGTTTTAATCAGTTTCAACGAAGGAAAATATGTCACACTGTTTACCGAGAACGAGTCATTGACAACATGATAGAAATCTGATGTCACTAGATCGAAATAAATTCAGCGAATAAATTTTTACGGTACGAACTTGTCGTCACCTTGTGACGTAATCGGCAAACACGCTGAGTTACTGAAACGTCCGTCGATACGGCAGGAAACGGATGAATAGTTCCGGAAAATTCGACAGTCTAAACGAAACGAATATTTTGCAAATTTCGATGCACTAGTGTCAGTTGTGTCGAATAATAACTTGTACACGTTGTGAGCGATTTAGCGTGTCTCTGTGAAATCTTTGACGTTTCTAGAGAATTTGTCAATATTCTTTATATCCGTAATAATTATCCACAATTGTCGACGTTCATTCATTCCATAAGATCGACATAATCGATGACTCGAACTTATTCTCGACACTCACGAAGATACCTCGAATTTATCAACGTTTACCAACATTTTCGAAATTTCCTATATTCTCGGAATCTTCCACGCCGCCATTATTTTTAAACTTTTTCTTATCCTCTATCGATTATAATTTTTTTTTCTTTTAACAATATTTTAAATATCGCAATATTTATAGAGCTATTTATCGCACGGCATATATTCCGATTATCGATATCGAATATTGTTATCGGTCAAGAAAAGATTTGCTCTTTAATGGCTATGTTATTCGGCAAATTACGTCAAACTTTTTGATACCTGGTCCGATGATTACCTAACCAAATTAACGGTGATGTTGTGAGTCATGAATCCATCTTACCATCGCTTTCTTTCATCTCTTGATAACGATGATGATCAAACAGTTTCGATAAGCATTAAAAAAAAAAGAATGAAAAAAAAAAATACACTCACGAAAATACTTTCGATGTAATGTAAAACGTACATTGTTTCAGGCTATTATTTATTTTTACGCTTCCAGTTTCCATTTACTTTCAATTAGCCGTTCACACGCGGCATAATAGAAAGTAAAACGAAATCCAAGATGAGCCACCCGTTGCTTTTGCGTGCATCGCGCAAGATTAATTGTATTTACAAATTCTATGGGGAAATCTACGAATTAATCTAGAGACTTAACTACTTCCTTCTCGATGTTTACAGGTAACGCGTCGATTTTCACTTGCATTAACTTTCATCGTTCGGCTTCGACTACAGTAGACACTATGAGCTCATTTATTCGGCCGACGAATAGGAAGTTCGAGATTTAACCGGAAGCACGCTATATGCGCCGGGCCACAGCCACATAGGGACGTCACTGGGTTGCAGCAATAACTCAGATAGGGCTGAATGCTTTTCGTCATCGATTAAAGATACGAATCGTATAGATAAGTCATATTTATTTCGAATCGATAAAAACAACCAGAATATTACATAAAATATATTTTTGTCAGATATCTTTAATCCAGACACGTAGCCGCTACAAATTTCCCCGAATTTTGTAGATAAAACAGATTTGAAAATCGTTAGTGAAAGCGGAATAAAAATTGGGTATAATCATTTTCGAGTACGAGGTAAGGTTAAGTAGTTATAAACACGATTGTCGAACAATTACATAACAAAAATTTCTCTGGATACCCGATTACTCTGTAATAACGCAATTAAATATCTCGCATGATATACCGAAGCTGCATACCGACGAACGATCACCAACATTGTAACCAACAAAGATGCACGCACCTACCACTCTTTTCTTACAACAAAATACCAAGGGGATAACTCATTCGACAAATAATTGGTCATTTAACTTACCGACATAACCTCAAAAGCTTGCTCGACATTTTATCTGTACCGAGTAAATTGTTCTGTTTATCTAGCATAAAAAAAATCACTAGAAATCTCCCTAGGCTAAACCAAAGTATCGAAGAAGAAAATAAAGAAGTAATTTCAAAGATTAGGCATTCGATGAACTTAGAAGATGGCTGATTAGTGCCAGGAAATACGAAATTGCCCCGGAAATATGGTGTATATAATGGCGGGACAGGGAAGACCGTGGCAGAAGAGACCAGGTGAAATCTGAACCGTATTATTATCGAGACCCGTCCCGACTTAGCACGAAAAGAGACACCGACGTTCTATTGACACTGATAGCCCGAGCAAACATTCATCCGGCGTACTACATGCGCATGCCAAAGGGAAAAGAAATAAAGGATGAGGCAAGCTCTAACAAGTTCAAACCATATGACGACACGGCTATATTTGGTCACAGACTAACATTACCGTCGATGAGTCGCTTGGATGGTTGCCTATATTTCGGTAGCTGTTTGTCAGGCAACTACCATTTTTGACCACGAATTGAGTAGTTCGTAAAGGAACCATGATTATGTGACGAAATACTCCTACATTTAACGCGAACGTATCGCATTTGTAGTGGTACGTGTTGCACATATAAGTTGGTTTTATGTTTGTGGTTAATTACGACGAAATATGAAAAGTCCCTAGGAAAGTGTGGTTATGTATGTTCATCTTACGCTAGATCGAAGAATCGCGTGGTAATGCGTTTAATACGAGAGTAATTGGAGTTTATGAACACTTTATTCCCATTTTTAGGAATTTCAGTGCAATACACTGATAATGCTGCGATATTTCTTGCTCTTTGTAAATATATCTTATTTGCTATCTAATATTTGCAGGGACACCTTTTTTCTTTGTTATATATTGGGATTATGGGTTTATAACTGTAAGATAACTATGGTATATATATTCTCTTTTAAATTCTTCTATTACTCAAGGAAGGTATACCTATCTTTGAGTGCTTCACTAGAGCGACTAATCGACTAATGAGAGGGTGTCAAGAGGGTACGTACTGCGCAGTTTACCTAACTAGGTATCAAAGTAACTAAGGTCTAAATCTAGGTATTAAACTATTCATTCACACCTTGCATCCTACGTTGATCTTTGTATATAACTAAACTTCTTCAACATTATATAAACTAAAATACGAGTATAAATAAGGTATATAGTACTATGTAATTTTGAAAGGGACTGTATTACGATAGAAATTTTAGTTCTTTTTTAGTTTACCGAGGAATAAAATTCAGCGAACAGGAAGGAATATAATCTTTTTACGATGTGCCATATGCTAGCCCTTCGTTCACCGGTTTGGCATAACAGTTCCTTACCGGAAGTGCTTCTTTATTATAGAAAGCAGAACAATGCTGCTACTATGTGAATGAGTCTAAGACGCCAAAATACATGACGCACTGAAAATGACCGAGTTGAATAAAAAATACCGGTTCTCGAAAAAAGAAAATACTAAACAATACATAACCTCTAAACAAGCTAAATGACGTAGTCAGTTACAATAGAAATGATTTGACCTCGAAGTTGACAGTCTTTTGTAAATTTCTGTTGCTCAAACGAAAGATAACGCCGTTGTTTGACGTAATCATATTCTAATTTAGAAATGAAATCACTTCGGAACACGTTTTATGGTCCTAATCTCGTTGAATATTACTAGAATTCAGTCGTATAACTGATAAGTTAGCAGTGTGAACAAAAATGCAGTTTGATTGCCCTGGTTTACATAATTGTTTTGAAACTGCAATAGACTGATTATTTTTATCATTTACATCATCATTAATTAGTAAAGCGGTTAGAAACACGATTACAAAGCGATTATTCTTATCATTTTTGCTCGAAGTGGTAAAAGTATAATTTTTGTCGCATTTCCGCCGAAGGTTCTAGCAATTTTTCGTGCGAGCACTAGTAAACTAGATAATAAAATTGCATTTGACATTTACATAACTGCGAAATGTTTCATCGCGAACGAGCTGTAATTTATTTAGCCAGACAATTCGTTAATCCAGATGACATCACTAGCTTCTCAGAAGTTTGCACATGTTGTCGACATTTAATTCCAATTTCACGGCGTCATTGCAAGCCCGACGAAGATGGCATCGCAGTATCTGATGAAGCGACGCAAAGGATTACTTCCGGTTTACGACTTCACCCGCACCTAACTGAATCACTGTCATTCGCGATAAATTGATGGATACAACGTGGAGAAGTTCTTAATCTTCGAGCTTTCATATTTTACAAATCCAAAAATCAGAACATTAAAATTTTTAAAAATTTGAACATCGAAAATTGCCAGAAACTTGAAAATCAAAAGTTTCGGAACTTTGAGAAACGAAAATTTCAAATATTTCAACATTAAAAAATTCAAATATTTAAAAATTCGAAAATTTGGAAATTTAAATACTTGGACAAAATTTATGCTTTACGAATGATTGACATTCTCGATGAAAAATCGTACCGTAGTCATAATATTCGTGCAATACCCCATTTATCGTGAACTTTGTAATCGTTCGAGTTCTTGCTCAATTAAGAAATAACGACCTCGTTGTTGGTTACAGGAAAATACTTATTACGATAATCGTAGAAGGTAAAATAATTACTTTACGCGATCTTCCATGTCGTGTCACTGACATTCACCGTCAATGAAAAAAGAAGCGGTTTACATTTTCGATTTAATGGATAAAGTTAATAATAACCTTTCGAAAAATTTGTACAAGGATCATCTATAGAACGCTAGTGAGTCATTCAGTTTCCTGCAGACGTTAATTGTTAAATTATAACTTTCACGAAACAGATTGAGCAACGAGTTATATTACGTAATTATCTGTGTTCTCGATCTTGAGAGATGAGAAAAAAGGCAAACGAACGTTTCGCGAATTGTTCGCGCCATTTTATTACCGAATATCATCTTCAGAATTCAGAAACTCTTATAATCTAACACGAGAGTGATAGTTACTAATCAAACTTGTAAATATTCGATTTTATTTTATTTCGGTTCAAAGTGATAAAATGATTACACGTATCGTCCAACCTAACCTATATGAAATTTCAAAGAAGCACCTCCGACAATTCTTATCTATTTTTGCATCATCTGCTTAGTATAAAATACATATTTTAGCATATTTGAATATTTTTCACTCATCCACTGCGTTTCCTACATCCCACACTATACACTGTATATTACAACTTGCGGATCGGTCTACCTGTATATTATCGAGAACGTGACCGAATGGAACGTGTTATTTCAGAGAAAATGACTATTCGTGCACTATTTAGTTGCGAGCTTCATGGTAGGTCGCATTTCTGATCTACGCAACAGCGTAGCTTGCGGTGTCTTTTGTGACTTTTGCGTAAGCTCCCACGCATCACATTAGGCCACCTTGCATTCTGAGTTCGACGTACGAATTCACAGCGGAATGTACGTTGCAGGTATATGAATACAATGGATTGAAATTATCTAGACACGCTTCAACCAACTTATTTGAATTTCGATGAACCGTCCTTTCGAACAGAAGTTGTCAATTTTGCATTATAGGGGATCCCCCTTTTTCTCCTAGTGAGAAATTGCTCAAAATTAAATTAGTTTCAACGAAATTGAGGGCGATAATTATATAAATCTGTTTACAGTTCGATATAAAATTCAATATAAATGTGTTTTGTTACTATTTGTCAGAAACAATAATAAAAATCTGTAATGTAAATATGAATCACCGTGTATATCTTAGAATTTTGTTATTGTTGTTTTTTCTTTGGAAACATTTTTTACCTGTAATGTTTTTTATTGTGAGTACCAGAGGACGTTACGAACGAAATGTTCTTTCTCTTTCAGTCAGTGGTTAGATGACATTTTGTGTGGGAATTCAAATGTGATTGTGTTATAAAAATAATTAAATCTTGCTTAAAGTAAGTTTAATTTTTAAAACTACTATGTTTCAGTTTATTCTAGTTTTCTACGTATTGGTGAATTGAAATACTCGAAACAAGGTTAGATAACATAACCTATAAATTTTCAACTTATTAATCGGTAAAATTATATAGTTTTAATGATTATTAACACTTATAAGAATGTGTCAACAAATATTAATTAAAGGATTTAATTATTATTTAATAGATGATTCTTTTGTTATATTGTTTATTTACTTCCCTAATAACAATTTAAGTAATACAAAAACTCCCTAAATCAACAAAAAATCATTTCTTACTATAAGATTGTATAAACAGATTTATCTATTTTATTGTTTGATGTACAAATGTGAGCAGAAAATTAATTCTTTTTATTTTTACTTAAACATACTCATAGTTTATTAAAATACATGAGTCAGAGTTACTTGTTCCCTGGAAAATTGTGTTTGCAGTTGATTCAACAGAGTGATTCTTTGTTATGTCACAGTGCTAGTGATTAATTGGTATGCTGCAAATGAGAATATTACAAGTAGGTCAAGACTATAAAATTAACTATTGACCTTATCTTTAGATCTGACAATGTTATAACAAGATAAACCATGTTACTTTACATTTGACATTTGCAGGCATGTCAGGAAAAAGGAAAAAAGTTACTGTGACCATGGAGAAGAAGCTAGAAGCACTATTCCGAATCGATAAAGGTGAGCCATTGAAAAGTGTTGCTATTGATTTAGGGGTGGGCACATCAACTGTTTCTGATTGGAAAAAGAACAGAAAGGAGATTGAAGATTTTTGTGCTAAGATGGTTTCTAGAGATAGTTTAGGTAATAGGGGAACAATTAAAAAAGCAAAGAATGTAACACTGGATGATGCACTGTATGTATGGTACATTCAAGAACGTGAAAATGGCGTACCAGTGTCAGGACCTATTCTTAGAAAAAAAGCTCTTAGCCTTAACAAGAAACTAGGTGGTGATCCTACTTTTACAGCAAGTGTAGGATGGTTAGGTAGATGGAAAGCCCGTCATGGAATAAGACTGACTCTCTGTAGTGAAAGTTTATTAGAAGATGCTGTAACTAATGATACCTCAGATCGATTAATATTAGAAGATGACATTGTGACTGTGTGTTTATCTACTCAAGATGAAGAGGATATTCAAAACTCATTTAATGACAGATGTCATCAAGAAGCAACTAATGTGAATCATTTTGAAGCAACAGAGATGTTGGAGAAACTTATAACCTACTTTGAGCAACAAAGTGATACCTTGGATAATGATTTAGTGAGCTTAAGAAATTTACATGAACGTGTATCAAAGAAATATTTATTAACAATAAAAGAGGAAAACACTAGTGATTTTGTTAAATAACACTTTCAGTGTATAGTTATAAATTGTGATCTTCCTGGTACCAAACTTTCAAATGTAAATAAATTGTGTAAATATATAATATTTTTCTACTTTTGATCTATCAAGAATTATGTACTATGCGTTATATCAGTTCCCATGTACGTCATTAATTACACCAAGATTAATTATCTTATCAAGCTTTATTTTAAAAAATTTTAAGAACACAAAGAGAAAATATTTGTTCTAATCAGCTCTAGCAGAATCATAATTTATGAGGTAAGTACAATTTCTTAAATCTTACCTTCAAGCACTATGAATATATTGATACACATTATAAAATCTAAAAAATTGTGTAATATGATAAAAAAAATAAAGTAATCCAAATAAAAATCAAATTCCAAGGATTTATTATTCCCCAAAATTATCAGTATCCATTTCAAACTCTTTGCAATCATAACAAAATGGCATACCAATTATTACTTTATCTTTACTCCATTAATTCTTATGATAATAGACAATTCAAAAGAAAAGAGAATTAAATAGATATTGACTGTGTTCCATTATAGAGTCAGTTAAATCATGTAACCGACTATTTACAATAAGCAAACTAATTCATTTGCCATTGTTCAATTACCTCTCCAGTAGCTATCTAATCGATTCGATAATAACTTAATAAGATCTCAGGGTGAATATCCTCTTTGCTCTTTCTTTTATCATGCATTCCATCGTTCGTCTAGGTCGAACGTTGAAACCGGAGGATCTTCGTGGAATCGTGGCGATTCCAGTTTCCACTCCGTCGCTCTGATTCGCTCGACGAATTTCCAAGAAGCCTCTGCCTATGCCTCTACCTATGCCTCTCTAACGGACCATTGAATTTCAGCAAAATTGCGTTGCGCGTACTCCATGGCAGAGGAAAAGCTGCGATCGAGGGGATCCACCGTTAGGTTATGAAGATGCTGTAGGTTTGTGTATCCTCTCAAGCGGAAACCGAAACGGACCATTACATCAAAGTTATGCGAAAAAAATGTACATTGCACTGATCGAATTTATTTTAGTCATTGAAAAAAATTTTTCCTCACAATTTTTTCACACGTATTTTTTTTAGAAAATGTAGCAATAAGAAAGTGTAAATGTAATTACAGAAAATTGGTGTATTTTATATTTCAATTTGAATTGGAAGCATGCTATAGTGTATACTAAATCAAATGCTCAAGGTCACTGGCTACCAATTTTCTGTCATTTTCTACTTCTTTTCTTTTCTACAAGGAAGTTGTCAAATCTTGAATTTGTGTAAATTTTGTATATACAGTTAAATGTACATTAAAATGAAATTTAATAAATAGAAAATTCATTCGTCGTTTCAGAAAAAAACATGGCCGCAGTTCTATATGGAATACGGCACTACAGAGGTCGTTTTCATCACATGACAGTGATAGTACTTGAAACGAAGCTAGTTGTGTATTGATGGCGTGAAGGGGGGTTTTTTAGCCACAGTGTGAAGGAGCTGCTAAATATGCTGCTCATATATGATGCCACTAAATGAGAGCAGAATTGAAATACCCATTGAGCGAAATGAATGGCGAAAAGTGAAATGAGACCCGGTCGGTATTACTTTTCTGTTTGATCATAGGAGAAGATACATCGAATGATAATGACTCGTTTCACCATGTCGAGTGGTGAAATTCGACTGAGTTCGCTGACCGAAATGATACGCTTTTTACCTTCTTGTTTAATGAAAGATAACGAAATTCAATTCCAAGAGAGATGTTTTAGAAAATAGGAAATGGAATGGAAAACTATAAAAATATTAATAGGAAGGAAAACTTTGTAACTATTCGGTATAATAGTCTTTTCATAGTACACTTTGCATTGTCGAAGTTATCTTTCGAATTTGTAGCTGAGAACAGGTATTGAATAATGATTTCACGCTATCGGGTCAGAGATAGCAGCGCTACAGCGGACCAATTGAAAACTATTTATTCCTTTATCTTATCATCATTCCTGCATTAATTGCACGGAATCCTAAACGTTGCAGTTACCTTTTCACCTACTAACGCTTTCCTTTCAACCTCTCTCTTACTTTTATAGCGATGATTTCTAATTTAATTAATCTAATTTAATCATATACTTATTTTAGTATAATTAGCTTCAAATCAATCGAAAAAGTCGTTTTATCAAAAATAGAGGACTAATGTTTTTGAAAGTGACTGTAATCTAAATTATGGAAGTTCTGAATCAGTCGATTTTAAATGTTAATATATTCACCTGATTGTTTATAGAAACATAGTTAATGTCAGATATGCTATTCATAAAAATGCTATCCTATGTAATTTGTTTCAATATTTAAAATTCCCAGGTAAGTATAGCGACAGGGAAAAAATTCGTACATTGATTTTTGAAACGCCTTCTATTGCATTCAACAATGATTCTCGTGATGACGTCAAAGGCGTGTAGAAAGTTGACAAGAAAAATCTACATTCCTGCATGCGTTCTGGCAGTTTTACATTCACCGTCGCGCCGTGGCCGTCTACCAGAAGAGTTCGACCGCGTGTACGCGCCAGATAAAATTCCGTTCCTTCATATCGTATTCTGTCGGCGCGTCACGACGGGTCACGTATGCGGGGCTTACAACTAATTACGCCAATGAGAGATGTCGTTTGAGATGTACGACCGAAATCTGTATCTCGTGTCTCGTATCCCTCTTCTTTATATTTTGGGACAGTCAAAACAGCTGCATAAGACATGTTACTTCGAATAAGGCATATAAATCGGCTAACAAATTTGAACGAAATATATATGTCGATATTACATTTGTTCCGTATAATTCTATCGAGAAAATTGAATTTAAAATAAATAAAGTAAAAATTTGAAAATTGAAAAATATTTATCTATGGAAAGTTTCAAAAATGATTGAAAATATAGGTTATACGTTAGCCTTAGAACAAGAAGCAAGAGCCACTACTGTCCTACATTTCGCCATTCATGTTATACCCTAAATTCCTAGTTCCATCTAGTGGCGCAGAAAAGCATCAGGGCGCTCCCTACCATCGGACAGTTGAAAACAGGTTGACGGTAATGGCGATACCCACGTTGGCACAATAACATTGCACGCGAGAATTTTTTCCGTGGTCGTTCGTAAATCTACGATTGACGGAACGCGGGAGTACGCGTTAAGCCTTGAAGTCTGTAACCGGAGTCTTGGCTTGTTCGTTCGTCTTGGGTTCCAGGACTCGCCAAGGATCTTTCTCTTTGTCTCTCTCTTTCTTTTCCGCTTCTCCGTCTGTTACAAGCGGTCTCAACGAAGAAATGAAGGGAGGAAAGGGGGGCTTTGAGAGCGGTCCAGCAACTCCCCCAGAAAACGTGTGTGCGCGCGCGCGCACGCACGAGAAACGTACATTTCGTTGGTAATACTCTGACGTTGAGCAGCGATGGGAGTGATATTCTGTTTAATTGATGTTGCTCAAGTCTTCAAATTTGATTTGAATCAATCGTATAATTTATATCATTGATACCGTACCGTAACATTGAGGTAACCTTTGGCTCAAAATATATTCTATATTATGTTCCCTGCTTGTAAACAAAGCCAATACTATACATGTATAAAGTGATTCACATATTATGGCCACAAATTATAGCTTCTGTAAGAGTTTCCATATTTTTTTTTATAATAAATGTTTACTAATTGTGTCGTATAAAATTCGACCATTTTGGAGATACGACCTTGAAATGACTTTAAGCGGAAGAATACTTGAATACGCGAGCTCTCGGGACGATGCCTAAACTGATTACATTTGCATACTAATGAGACTTCGAATCGAATATTTTTAGTTCGATTTTAATTATATCGACCAGTGTCACGCAAACATGTTTTGAAAGCAGTGTTGTTTTCTTTTGATCTGATAATTCCTTTCGGCGTTATCTCGTGTATTATATAATTCAAATTGAAAGTTTATTTTAGTATATAATCCATATTTTCTAGTGGATTAAACAATCTTTTCTTGCATGTAACGATATTTCGATGTAACATACCCACACACATGTAACGTACATTCCTATCTTTTATTTCGCTTCAGAGTGCCTAATAAACGCATAAAGAATTAGATCGATAAATTATCAATCCTGAATTAAAATAACTATTCGAAATACCACGTTTCGGACTGCATTTCAAACAAATTTACCCACAAAAGGTCAATTCCATCGCTATCTACACGCACACGACTTTCGCCCGCGAGACGCGCATCGAAAGGGACCACTGGTGGAGGGAACGCGAAAAGTATCGGTGGTGGGGGTAAAGGGAGAGGACATCTGGTGGGGGCAAGAAAAACGACTCTCCAGAAAGGGAGGCAACCATGGCGAGGAAGTGAGAAAGAGAGAAAAAACGACATCCATTGAGAATTACGGTATTCGCCGAGTAGAGGAACGGACCGTAGGCTGAGCTTGGAGGGGCTCATTAGAAACTCGAGGCACTACGACGGCGCGCGCGAGCGTAATATTATTTCCTCGTGGAACGCAGGGACTAAGGCTGATCAAATGCCGGGTACCGTTCGGGAAAGGATCGAAGTCCGCTCCAATTTCACGTGCAACGACGCCAGCGCTCCGTTATGATTGCTCCGCTCCAACAGAGAGAACTTGTTCCGACCGCGGAGGGAAAAGGAAAATCTCCACCGGTCTGGGCTCCCTTCTGTGCTTACGCGCACACGCGGTTTTCCAGCTGTCCGTCGAGCGACCTTTGCAAACGACCAGTTCTCCGCGAGGAATTCTGACCTCGTAACGGAATGACTGTACACAGGCGCACATGTGATAACGTTTCCTAGGGGGCGGGGGTGGCAGTGGTAGTGGAGACATCTTGAGGGAGAAATCGATATCGATTTTTTCGTTGGGTATAATCGTATCGAGCCGGCGTTTGAAACTTTGTAAGGTTAATGTATGGAACTGACTTCAAAAATCGCGATGAATTTTAATTACAAAACTGGAATTTTAAATTAATATAATAAATGAAAAAATAAAAATAATATAATAAATAGGTTAAGTCATGCGGAAATAAATTACTTTGAAATTAGTAATAGTGATATAAATAATGTACACTACACGTCATTATTAGGAGATTACAAGGAAAAATTCTTAAAGGATGAGACTCAATGCTAGCAGAATAATAGCTAGCAAATTATTTTAATTTTTTTTCCTGACCTTCCTAGTATTGAATGCGACCCTTTGTTTCGTCCTAAACAAGTTTCACATGCTTTACATCTCATTACTACTTTACTTGAATCTCTAATTAATTCAAGTAAAAAAAGGGACAAAACAAAATAATAAGAATAATGTTTCCACAATGTTAATAACAAAAAAGCAATAAATATATAAAAAAGGTAACACAAAGGAAAACGTATAATTATAAAAGGAATATTTTAATTAATACGACATTCATCGTTGCTAATCTCGAAAAGATCAAGGATAATCGATTCACACAACGAGTTCGCAAAGATTCTTGTGTCATGACGAAAGTAAGCCTTAAAGGAACAACAACTTTCGTATACGACTTGTGGCGTCGAAACATATCAGTGGATCCTTTACGTGAAATGTCCCACGTGACCTGCCGACCTCTGCGCGCGTAAACTTTCTGTTTGTCGACCAAACAGTTCGAGGACGATAAACAAACTCGTAAGTCTAATCTGGTTAACATGCAAACTATGAAATCTTACTTTTTCTTTCATTCATTGCATGAAATTATTACAATTTTATCTTAAAGTATGCCTTACCAACACAAATTGAACTTATGTTGGACTAGATCATTCAATAAGGCAGATGGCATAATTGATCGTTTCGTAGAAAGGTGACAGACTCTCAAGTACATACCTTTTCAACGTGTGTACGAAGCCTATCCAAAACGCAAAAGCACCTGTCGAATCCGTGGCAACACTCTGTCAAACACACTTTCTAAGCACACAGAATTCACTAAAAGGGCACACTTAGTTTTTGTCCGAAGACTTATTCCGAAATTTGATAAACACACGCGCACACGATACGAACTGAAAAACGCACGCTTTAACTTTATACTGGCGGTAGCGTGACACGCGAACCGTACCGAGGTCTGCGCCAATGCGTTTGCGGCTTCGAACTCCGAGCGGTTCTTCGTCTTGGTTCCCGCCGCCCTTCCACAAGCCGTTCTGGAGTTTCTTCTGGATCGCCCCACCCCTCCGTTCCGGTTGGTTCGCCGGCATTTAGCCAATATTGCCAACCAATCCCTGCCATCTGTGAACAGAAAATAATACTAAATTTAGTTTTTATTGATTGGATAAAAAATTTAAATACTAACTCTTAAATTATGAAATTTTAATTCTTTTCATATTTACTACAGTATTGTAATATTATTACAAATTTCAGAAATGCAGGAGAATTCTTCATAAATAAGTAATTTTATAATTCACAATACATTCAAATTTTAATAGAATTCGAATTATACTTTGTACAATAAATTATTTTTGAAAATAAAATAATTTTATATCTTTACAAAAATACTTTAACCTTCCTTTAATTTAAAATTATTAACAATTATCTGTTTTATCGTTTAATTGTGATTGTAATAATCGTTGATAATATATCGATTGATAAATACTTAAATATCGATTGATGGTACAATGTATCCACTGATAATCACTGATTTCTTTTGTATGTAGAATCACGCTAATGGTGGTTGTTCACAGGAAGAACATAACCTATCAGTTAAATATATTTTGTTACGCGTGATATAAATGTAAATACACAATGACGGATACAGAAATATTTAATAGCGTAATAAATACGATTAATAATAATACTAAAAAGCCAGAACAATTTCTAAGGTAAATATATTTTCATTATTCTTCTTTCCTAACCTACAATATTCTAAACTAGTAGAAATAATTTTATTTATAGCGTACAAAATAAAGTTGCTCTTGATTTTAAAAATTCCATAAAATGTTTATACGACTTTACGAAACTACAGTCACAAAGAAATACGAATGCATTGCCAGAGCTTGTGACAGAAGGATTTGATGAAGAACAGATCTGGCAGCAACTTGAATTGCAAAATGAGGGTGAACTTGATCACTTGGTTGCTAGAGTTTCTAAAGTTTTATCTGAAAGTAAGAGGTTGACAATGCCAATTAGTACAATTAAACCTGTACCTGTACAAAGTAGTAAACATTTATCAGAAGAGGAAGATATAATTGTAGCAGAAACTTCTGAAGATGAGGAGGAAGAGAAAAGTACTTTAGGAAAACAAAAGAAGGATGTGAAGAAACAAAAAAAGAAATCATCCATAGTAGATGATAAGTTTTTTAAATTAGAAGAATTAGATGAATATCTAACTAAAGAAGAAAGGAAAGAGAAGCACAGTGAAAAAAATGAAGAAAAATCTGATGATGAATCTGTAGATTTATTCAATGATGATGGTGATGACAAAACTGAAGAAGTAAAACTTTTGAAGTATGCAGACTTCTTTGATAGTCCACAGAGTGAAGATGAGGATCCTAATTCCATGCAACATAAAGACACAAATTATGAAGACTCAAATGACAGTGAATTAATGGATAATGATAGTGACTTAGATAATGAAATGGATATAGATAGTGAATTGGATGATCAAAAATCTTCCAAGAAAAAAGTTACATTTAATCTCACAAATGATTCTGATGAAACAGATAGCTTGGAAAATAAAAATATTAATAAGAAAGAAGATACAAAAGTTAAATCTTCTCTAGAAATGCGACAGGAGAGGCTAAAAAAAAAGATTAAAGAGTTGGAAAAAGAAGCTCTTGGAGAGAAACCTTGGCAATTAAAAGGTGAAGTTAGTGCACCAAATAGGCCACAGAATTCTTTACTAGAGGAATTTGTAGAATTTGATATTACAACTAGACCTCCACCTGTTATTACCGAGGAAACAACATTAAAATTAGAAGATATAATTAAGCAAAGGATAAAAGACAAAGCTTGGGATGATGTTGAGAGGAAGTTTAAACCAGTTGAAACTCCACTAGAATATAAGAAGAAGTTGATTTTAGACCAAGAAAAGAGTAAAGAAAGTCTATCTCAAATTTATGAGAATGAATACCTTAAACAGAAGAAAGCATTAAATCCAGATAATAATGAGAAGGAGGAAGAAGAACCAAAGTTACATAAGGAAATCCGTGAAATAATGAATTCTCTGTTCTCCAAATTGGATGCCTTGTCCAACTACCATTATACTCCAAAAATGGTAAGAGCATTACTAAAATATTTTTTCCATGTTGTACTTTTGAACTTCATTAATAATTAATGTTAATGTTTTAAATATTCATAGTTAATATTTATTTCTCTTAGGTTAAACCAGAGATTAAAATCGTTAATAATATGCCTGCAATCAATATGGAGGAAGTAGCACCAGTTGGAATGAGTGATGCTGCCTTATTAGCTCCAGAAGAAATTAAAGGTATATTTAATAAAAGATATAATCATATTTTTAATGTTACTTAATTTGATTTTATGTTTCCTCGATTTTATAGCAAAACCACGAGGTGAGTTGATTGGTAAAGCGGAAAGGACCAAAACGGATATGAAACGAGAACGAAGACGCAAGAAGATGAAACAACGAGCGCGACAACAAGCTATCGAGAAGAAAGAGAAATTAAATGCACTTAAACCTGGAGCTTCTAAGAAATACAAAAAAGAAAAGGCAGCAGAATTAGTAAAGAAATTGACCAAGAGTCGAAATATTATAAAAATGGATGAGACGAGTTTCAAAGCTCCGAAATCATCTACGGCATTTTTCAGTCAATTGCAAGACGAAGTGAAGAGTCACATTAAAGCCAAGACTGACAATGATAGTAAAAAGAAACAAAAAAATGTTCTATCTGCAATGAAATTAAAGTTGTAATTTTTGTACAGAGTTATTTAAATACAAAATATCGTATTATATAATTCACATTTGATTTTTGTAATTTAACTTTAACTCGATTTTTACTTGATTATACAGTTTGAATATAAACTTATAGGAATCCATAAATATATTCTATTTTATAGATCTTTCTTCTTTTATATGAAGATATTCCTTTAGAACTTTTTTTGATAATAAGAAATAAAGGGAAAATGATTTCAAATAATAGGGAAA
>NW_016916180.1:696435-771537 GCF_001483705.2 Eufriesea mexicana | reverse complement strand
GGGAAAGAAGGGTCATAGAATGCTTCATAAATATGTTTCGAAGTTTAATCAATAATTTGCGTTATACATATTGATGCCTTCGTCGACTTCAATATGTTAATTATTGTCAGTAATCGTAGCTACTTTCGACAAAGGATGATTAAAAAGAATTATACGTGTAATGTAAACTTTTATATATATTAGTGACAAATGTTCCCAATTCATCATGATATGCTGCAACTGTTCCTTCGATCTACTTAATAAGAATTTGCTAGACATGTACATCTACAATGCACTAAATCACACGTGGTTACTTATAAATGCAATTATGATTTCGTATGTGTAACATTATCTATATTTTCTTTAGAAATATCTAAAAATGGTGTTTGCTTTTTTTGTTTGCACAGAGAAGCAAAGTGGATTACATATAATTTTTTTGTACATCATTCTTGTTATTGAGTTTAAACAATGCTTTTTCCCGTTCAGCGTCGATTTTGACGATTGCACTATTTATAATTACAAAGATCTAAATTAAAATAATTAAGCTAACCTTAAAAATCTAACCATAAGCTGGTATTAAAATTACCGTGATTTGTGTTAAGTTTGATTGAGAAGTTTTTAAAAATAGTTTGTTTTATTTTTGTTTTCCTTATCGTTTAGAATGCACCACCTTGAACGTTCATCGAAGTGCGCTAGCTTTTCCTTCGAAATAAAATCACTACTACGTAAAAAAGAGAGATATTACTCTCTATTACTTATTAATAAGCACAGATGAGGCGTAAAATTTCTATAAAAATGTAAAGTGATAATAATCGTACAAAATACATGCAGTTCGATGCAACATGTTCGTTTGCAATCCTAATGAAGCTTTCTCTCGAACAATTAGAAATCTTACACGCATTTTTGTTTTTTTTTATCCAAAATTTTATACATATACTTACATCCATTTAACAATAGCTCCATGAAATTTTAAGTTTTTCTATTATTACCTTACCATTCTTGAAACTTCATGTACAATTTAAATATAACTTACGTTACTACAATTGCGTACCTTTTTTAAACAGCGAAGAGAGTTAAACATTCGTTTCCTAATTTACACTGCTTCCATTAAAACTCCTTCCTCTAGATATTTTAAAATCAGATCAATAGTAGGAAATAATACAAAGAATTACCTTACAATCATTAAACACGATTTAAGCTATATTTGAATTGCAAAAAGCAAACAAAACAAAGAAAGAAAAAATAAAAGAAAAAAAAACAATGCTTAAAGATAGAAGTTATAATTTCTTTTTGAATAATTCTTCTGTATTATTTGTTATATCAAATCTTAAAATTTATATTTCGTTATCAATCTTCTGAGTTTCGACAATTGATCCATCTGTGCGTATTATAAGTTCCCTCTTTCTATATTCTATTTTCCCAATACAACATTTAATGGCACTTTTGCAAAACAATATTTACGAATTTCGGATAATTGAAACACGCAAGTTTTCATACAATTGCTAAAATCGTACCGTAAACCAGAAAAAAAAAAATGGAAACTTCTCACAAAAAGTAAGGTGAACCTATTGTAAATTAGTCGATTCGATTAGAGTACGCGTGAGGTGCTGACTGGTGAATTTTCGTATCGCAATTAAATGCTGAAGTAAAAATGTGATTTACGATACTTGGAACAATTCCGGGATTCTACCAATGAAATTCGAACCTTAAAGCTTTCTTAAGGTAGATGTTTATCCGCTATGCTGCTTTCTTGTCGCTACTCGAAATTTGTATTGAACATATTTAACTCCTCGAAACCGGATGCACCACCCTGATCTTGTAACATCTGTAACATGTCAGATAATTCTTGAGGTTGTGTGCCAGGTCCACCTTGGGAAGGATGGGGCGGTTGTGCTTGTCCGGTCACTTGAGGATTTGATTGTCCCCCATCTTGTTGAGGTGCTTGATGTTGCTGACTCTGCCATCCCCACATACCTAAAGAGTCTCGGTTATTTATCTTTCTGTTTTGTTACGACTGAATAAAAACAATATTGTAGACATTAGATTATTTGTTTATGTTCAAATTAGGCTTACCGGGATTATTAGGTACTGTTGTGACCGCATGGTATTGTGTAGCCGGTGTCCTAGCGCCGCTACTTAATTGAGTATAAGTTGGTCCATTTGGTGACCTCGAAGGACTTAACTGATTGTACTGATATCCTTCTGTTACAGGTTGCTAAAACAATAAATAATATTATAACTTAGTTTCCAGAAAATTTTCTAGATAAAATTTAAGTATTAAATTATTATTGTTATATATTTACCTGTCTTCCAATAGTCCACGCTTGTTGCACTGGAGTTGGCGAAGTGTTAGCTGGTTTTTGAATTCTACTTAAAACTGAAGATGATGCACTCTGCTGGCCAGGTGAGCCATAAGCTATAGGTGATTGTGTTGTTTCATATCCCTGATAAACATTTTGTGTACTGGACGGCCTAGGCTGTTGAGGACCTAATGTTTTTACAGCTATATTAATATAATAAGCTGGTAAACTCCAAATATAACGAAAGTGACTAAAAAAGAAATACAAAATTTAATACAATAAATAATGTATAATTAATAGTTTACCAGCTGTAGCAACGGTCGCCGGGTGTTGCATCATGTGATGCCCAGAATATAGGGGATCCCTAGCAGGGTGTCTCTGAAGGGAATAATCGAGGCCAGGTTGTCCATAAGCAGGTACAGCTTCATTTTCTGTTTGTCCATCACTACCAGGATGGAACGACCTTGAATATTAAAATACAAGTAATTTAACACTTCCGCTCTTCAAATTGTTTATAATATAGCAAAAAGCGAAAGAAATAGTATGGTATAGGATGAAAGTATTCGTAAATGAAAGAGAATGATTCAACCTAAGCTGCTTCTAGTTACTTACAACTAATTTTTAATTTCTGTAAGTTGCTTAAAGCAAGTGATGAAACTTCAAAACATATTTTTCGTTCTTTATCAAATTGAAATAAATAATATTTCTTTTTAAAATAATTATAAGAAATAATTGGAAGTGAACAACGCTTGGAAAAGAAATTAGATTGTTTACTTATTTATTATGAGGTACTTATCAATATTTTAAGCATAGTAGGGATGTTGTGAATGTGTTAAGATTTATTAATACATCTGCATGATACGAAATAAGTGAAATAAACTGTTCAGCATCCGCCATAACGACTCATACTTGGTATGTGTATTTGTGCAGACGATGTATTCAACGTCGTCACTGAACGGGTTTATAAATGCAAATGCAGATGTCCTTAACCACACCCAGTCACGATTTTTGGCTCGAAATCTGTACATCATAGACATTACTCGTCCTTTCATCTTAAGCACTGCAACAACAGATGCTCATTAACAATAAGGAACATGTATACAATTGCTTTTCTTAGGCTTAAGAAGTTTCACCTTGCTCGAAACTTTCTCGCATATGCGTCAAATCCTCTGGGTGAAAGAATTCGTAACACGGGTGACCTAAGAGTTCGGAAGGCGTGTACCCTAGAATTCCACCGACTCTTTGGTCCACGAAGGTAAATTTACCTTCTGCTGAATGACGTGAAATAAATTCTGAAACATTAAAGAAGGATAATTAATCGTAATGTTCGTCTTATTAGGCGAATTACATAAAGTGTTATTTAATAATAAAAACATTTAATATTCACCATTATTGCTATTGGAACCTGCTAAATCGCTACTATTTGGTGTACTAGTGACCTGTAGCCGCCCAATGGCAACCAGGCAGCAGTGAGTGCTATTGTTTTCTTCTGTGATCACGCCGTCAGGTCCGACTTGAACACCAGCAGCTTCCCTGTCAACTAGACCCATACCTGGTACACATGGGGGAACAAAATCACCTACAGCGCAAAATAATAAGTCAGTCCATGATTCCTCATAATCGGTAAATGATCATGATTTACATGCTGCCAAAAATAATAACTACATTTAAGACGGTTAGAATTTAGAGTAAAATTAAAATTTTATTCGAATACAAATTTACAGTATTTTCTTAAACACTATGAAAAATTTTGTTTAAATTCTATCCAACTTAAAATTATTTTAATTTCTCAGAGATTTTTTTAAATGTATTTCCCCCCAAAATATTATCTCACGGCATTCGATGGCATCGGTATAATTGCAAACAGCTCTTACGTACAAGTTTTAACGAAAGAATATTTATAACTCGATACAAAATAAAATTGGAAAGACTGGAACGCGATCGAAGGCGGAAACGCGCGAAAATCGTTCGCAGAGGGGCCCGTTATTATGCATCGGGGGCCGCGATAAGGCATACGAATTCCGCATCGGGTCCGTCTCGACATAGTTTATCGGTATTCCAGCCGTTCTGTCGGCTGTTAGGTCAAGACGATTCCATTCATTCTTTATAAACCGATCATACTATCCGTGCTCGCCACCGAGTGCCGGCCCCCTTAATTTATAGTACAAACGTCGCTATCCTCGTGTATTCTACGAAGCCGCCGGGTTCGTTCATATTCTTGCTGCACGCCGACGTCTCCCTCGCTTTAAAATAGAAAGTTGGCGCTACGTCTCGCGCGCGGCCATCAACAGCGGCCCCGTTATACATCGACGGCGACGTACATCATCATTGGGAACAACATCGATCGTTGTAACCTGTAGCAAACTCACCATTTGCGGGCCAACTCTTGATGTACCCTGTACAATGAACCACCGCATAATTTTGACCATCGCGTGAGGGCGGACCGAGCGAGTTCCTCTGTTTCACGTGGTGGAGTCCATGGGCGGCAGCCATGTCGCCGGTTGTTTGCATGTTGCCCACCTTCATACGACAGATGAAACCTCTCCTTGAGCCCATACATATTTTCATCGATGCTGTGAAATTGGATTAATTAATATTATTTCTACAATCACGAAGTATCGAAACGTTTTGAGGTTAGGATAATTTACTCGCGTTAGAATGGTTATTTTCTAGGTTAGAATAGTTTGATACAATTTATGATAATGTGGAATGTGTAATGTTGCAAGTTTAATATTACTTTTACGATCGTGGACTTTTGAGAAACTACATTGTTTAAAGTAACTTATTTATTGACATATTCTATGGTCATGAAGTTATTAGTATCGCAACGAATATCGATACGAGGTATTGATACCAACCTAAAATCTCTATTTAAAAATTTCTGTCAAGTTCAGAATATGAATTTGATAATCCATTACGATTCTACGTTGATTTGGATTCGACCTTCTGTTTTATTTGATTCCTTTTAGTTTTTGATATACAGAATCTTCTGTATCATAACTTAATTTCACAAAAATATAGTATGCCAACGTAAATACGTTATTGACTATGAACCAATTGATATAGATCGTCAAGTGTGACCATAAAGATTAAATTCTCGTTGCAATAAAAATTATACACTAAATTATCAATATTTACCACTTAATTTATGCGAGAAAAGGAAAAGATATACTTACACTGTCCTTCTTTTTTCACAGTCCCCGTTTTTAAGTCCAGTACTCTGCCTCCGTTTTCCGGTTCGGCACCACTCAATTGTTCCTTCACTTTCTCTGTATCGTCCGGATGGACCTGTGAATAGAGGCTGGTGCCGTACCAATCGTTTTGCGTGTAGTTCAAAACTGGCGCCACGGAATCGGATACGTAGATGATCGTCCCGGTGTTGCAGCTGACGACGAATAAGAAACCATCCGCCGCCTCCAGGATCAGGTGTTTCAGCTCTTGATCGGTTAAAAACGAGGGCTTGTATGCACCGTCCGAGCTGGTGTTTCCTGTTCCTGCCACAAAATTCGTACTTTTCTCTTTGTGGATATTTAATTAATTTTTAATCTATGGCGATCAAAAATGAAAATCTAAATCCCGAACGACTTATGTTTTTGGTTAACGACTTTATATGTAATCTTTTTATAGGTATGAATGCATATATAGGTTATGAAATAAACGTTTATCATAGAGCGTGGACTCACATGTGCGATCATTATCAGTATTTTGTTACCGCTATGATCAACGTAGTCGCAATAGTAGTGAGTATTTGAGGTTATTTTAATTTTAATTATAGTACTTAATTTTATTATTTGCTTTTAGGTTTATTGGTTTATTAGTGGTCTGAGAAGTACAGAAAATACTAGGCCTGGAGTATTCTAATTAAATTAAAGTATCGAGTCCCATATCGATTTTTTCTCGAGGGATTGATGTAACTTCAATCTCAGGATTGTTTTGTCCAGGAACAGGAAATTAGTTGTTCCTCTGAGATACGTGTTTTCTTTTTCTTTCAAGGAGATTGGACTTTTATATCGCGTTTGATGTAAATGGTCCGTATCGATCGAGGGATCTACCTGGTCGCTCGACATCGAGTGCACGTGTAACGAGGAACACTTTTCAAGCGAAACGAATGCTTGTCCCTGGATACGTGCTACTACTTTTCCACGTGTGGATTGGATGCCCTTTTTCAACGAAATCCCATTACTTCATTACGGACGCTAATATCAATATGGATAACAGAATCCCAATTTTGTCGTGATTGGTATATATGGAATCCAAAAAATTACAAGAGAACAAGAGGCAGAAAATTATTTTAAATATGGAAAATGAAACATTAATCAAGTGCTTTGGCACAAAAATTTGGAAAAATTCTAAAAGTGGAGTCAATCATTTATGAATGTTTCAGATACAGACATTATGAAACATTTTACAAATATTATTATGGGAAACAGTCTACGAGACTTTGGAACAAATTACTTAATGTTTCTCCACTTATCACGCAACACTAATCGTCACTCGTCGAGTATTGGCTTATCAGAAACCAACGTAAAATCCACCGCAAACCTCGTCAAACAATCTCGAACGACCGCTAAATTCCCGTTACCATTTCCCTCGATAAAACGATAAATCCTGCGCCCAACGAACCACGAGAGGCCTCTCGCTTGGTCGCGAAACTTCGCGAACCGAGAATAAAAAGGAAAAAAAGAAGAGAGAAGAAAAATCTTTTAAATTCAACAAGAAACGCGAACTCTCGAAGCAAGAAAACGAGAAAAGAGCAATGGAGGAAGGGAGAAGGAAGGAGCACGGTACCAAAAATGAGGACGGGGCAGCTCGGCAGCGTAGGTAACTATCGAGGTGCAAGATCGGAATTGCAAAGCGGACAGGATCCCGCGAGCAAGAGGCAGCAGAAAGAGAAAGAAAGAAAGAACGAGAAAGGGAGAAAGGGAGAGAGAGAGAGAAAAAGAGAGAGAGGGTCGCGATGCGATCTTTACCCCGATATACGGAGAAATTCCGGGAAGAGGTACTTTAACGACTTCCAAACAAGATCTATGGAAGACCCCGGGTGACCTTCGTTACCATTACCTTCCACGTAGAGGAACGGTCTTTCGATGGACATTAATGCCGCCGTGATACCACTCGGTCCCTTCCATCGAAAGAAGACGCGGATGCTCCCCTTGACCTATCTAGCGAAACATGTTGCTCGAGGCGATCTTCCAATGCTTTCCATCTTGGTTTCACGTGCACGGGGCACCGCTTTTATTGCTTACGTTGTTTGGCAAGTCCGTGAAATATTAGAAAAATTTAATAGCGAAATCTCTGACGTCTTCTGGACACTGCTTAAGTATTATCTTTTTCAGATCTATGCTTCAGGCCAATCTTTCTGGAGGACAGAAGAGTCAATGGTAAAAAGACTATGATGGCTTTAAATGAGAAAGATTTGGTGTTTTATAGGAATGAAAGAAGTGACACGAAAGAGGTACATGGAAAAGAAGTTAATTATAGTTGTTGAGCGTTTGAAAGAGTAGTGTTTGGCTTAGAGGTTGAGGTTATGTTATGGTTAACGTGTATATAGGTGTTTGGTTTCATCCGGGTATTTTATTAAAGGTTTATTATTATAGATTCTGATGTCAGGGTAAGTGGTTTAGTGATTGATGGATATAAGCCGGGATAGAAGGTGGAGTAAAAGGTACAGCTGTGGTTAGCGTGTGATGGAATGTTTGGTATTGTTTTAGATACACGGTGGCGTATCTATTATTGTACATGTTCGATGCTTGGATAAATGGGTTAGAGCTTAATGAAGTATAAACAGGATTAGACCGTAAACTCATGTCGGATGATTTATAGAGTTTGAATCGGTATATACAATCAAGCATAAGTCACTGGTAACCTATTCTCTACGGCAGTTGCTGGAAGAATGAAGATAATTTAACGACGATGGATATACGGAATTTATTCGAATCGCTGTTCTGCTCATTCCAAAGATTCATTGAAATTTAATTCTCATACACCACGGGGCTGTCAGAGAACAACACAGGCACCGGAAGCTGATACGATCTATCGATTCAAGGAAATAATTCTCATTGAACAATCACCCAGTAAAAATAAACTCCAAGAAAAATCAATAAACCTATTACTATGTCTGCTGCTTCTAAAATGTCCTAACTTTTAAACTAACACCTTCGTGGCTGTTAATTTCTGCTAAATCTTCGTATCTCTTTGCACTTGTACAAAACAACCTAATATTACGTTAGCGTGGAACAACTGTGATTCATAAAAAGACGTAATATTACGTCAACGTAGACCACCTACAAGTTCGCGCAAAGAATATAACGTCAACAACAATTACCGAGGTCCCACAACGAGACGTAATTTTACGTCAGCATGAATCGACTACGAACAGATACGCTTTTATGTCTCAGAGGACTAACCGCAAGACGTAATATTACGTCAGAGCGAAAAAGGAATTGACGAGCGAGCAAAGCTACGAAAGCGTGAAACCAATCGATCAAAGGCCTGGAAATCCGCGGTTTAATGGCCGAGCGAGTGAAAATCAGAAGAGCGGGAAAACTGCGTGGAAAAGTGTCTCTGCCACGTCCCACGGGTGCACCGTGTCTCGGCCGAGGGTGGGTGCGTGTACGCGCGCGAACGAGCGACGTATCCCGGAGGCGATCGCCTCTCTCCTCTCGGCAGGTAAAGACGGCGCAGACAGGCAACGAGCAAGAACAGGAGAGAAGCTCTCCGGTTCGAGCAATTTGTATTCAGCGGCCCTGTTGTCGGGAAAGAGGAGAAGTGGCTATAAACAATGCGACGCACCACCAATACTTAGCTGGAATCACGGCACGCACACCGATCCAGCGGTAGAAGGTGGAGAGGCAGAGGGTGGACGGGAACGAGCGACGAGAAGAAGAGAGAGGAGTAAAGAGGAGTAAAGAGCGGTAAAGAGAGGTAAAGAGAGGTCGCATGGACGCGTGTGTGCACGCAGCGTAGAAGGGAGCCGGGGCTAAAGGGACAGCCGACGGGGCAACTCCACCCATTCTTGCACCGGAAGCATATATCGCGCTTTCTGCATTCGATATGACCAGCGCACGACGAAACCTTCGGTGAATTACGACCGTTCCGGTGCGCACCGGCCGGATGAATTCTCCGGAGAAAGAGACACGAGTGACGAGAGAACCGACTGACTCCGCCTTGGGACATCCCTTGCTTCCTCTGGGCCCGGGTATTATGTCGTTCATCCACGAGATCGCTCCCAATCGCAGTTTGGGCTAGAGACCTGCGCTGGAACCCGGACGAAGAAGGTTGTAGACCAACTGATCTTTTCAATGTACTTCGGAATATACTTCTTCTTTTCAATATGCTTCTATTTGCAATACGAACTCTACAACGAGACTATGAGAAAATACAACAGTGTACTATGAAGAAGGAACTAACCCTGTACAATTTTCAGAGGTGCTCATATTCTTGGCTTTGGAGGGATGAAGATGACGAATTGGTCCTTGGTCAAAGTAAGAATGAGTAAGCTGTTTTGATCTCTGACGTTGGCCTGCGTTTATCAGCTAGGTCCTTTTAGTGATTAAGAGTCAATGGATCGTTGGTCATCCAACACCTGGGCTTTCAAGGTATCCAAAACGACCCGTGTCCCTTTCCTCTTCTTTTCTTCTCAGTGGAGGAGATTCATGGGGTGGTTGGAGTTCTGGTAAAGTTTTGGAAGAAATTGGTAGGAATCTTGGTAGCAGTATTGCTAATTTTAGGTCTTGCTCCTGGGATATGTTATTTTGGAGATGGCTCGAGCGAATTTTTAGCACTTTTACGAAGTTGGAAAGCAAAAATATTGGGTAAGTGATCACTACTGTTAGTTTGGGGAAGAATTGGGTTAAGAGTTTCCCAAGTTATACGGGGTATTTCAAGATTATGGGGTATACGGTTATTGTTGCAGCTTTGAGGAGATCTTGAGTTAGTTATTCTGTGATTGAGGATTATTTACAGAGTTTTTAAAGAGTTAAAAACAAAATTATGAGTGCAAATAATTATAAATTGCATTTTTCAGTGGCTTTGAGAGAATTGCTTGGCAAGTCAAGACTCTTTTGAGAATTTTTTGAGGATCAAGAGATGAGATTCTATTGTAGACTATTGGAAGAAAGTGATCAATGAAAAACAATCTCGACGATTTGTGGTTTGGTTTGTAAAGTTATAGTAATTGCTGGAAAAACCTGTAGTCTATTTTTCCACGAATCTAGGTAATCTTTGAGACCAGAAAATCGTTGAAGTACATTGAAACGATTCTAATATTCCAGCTGACAGGATTCTAGGTAACGATCCAGGGTTTAGATAACAAAGACAGTTGGATTAATCTAACATATGTGTAGCTGCTGACGTAAGATTACATCATTGTATGAGGCACTAAAACGATCCACTATTATAATAATTTATGTTAATGCAGCATAAAGGTATGAATGATCATAATCCTCCCGAATTACCAAATTAATATTCATAAATTAATTATAAATTGACAGTACTATAAGATTAAAAATAATTACAGGTTCCATAAATGGGATGTCCAATTATCGCGTTCTGCGAGGTTTTTAAAGGAATTGCGCGCAGATGACAGAAGTCAAGTGGTCGCAATATTGAGCTACAGAAATATGCATTTTTACCGAGCTGCTGGCTGTCTGATAAGGCACAAAGTAGTTCAATGCGAGACGTGACGATTAAGCATCGCCGATGTTTGAGTTATCCGGCACGAGCAGCAAAATAACTTTGGCAATGCGATCTTTAAGCTTTGCCTCGGACCGATTGAATTACGCTCCGTACAGCTCACTCGATTCCTTCGTTTATCGGCATGGAAGCTTGACAATATGGACCTACCGTTAACGTCGCAAAAGAAAAATAATGTAAATCAACCTTTATCTCCAGTGAGTCGTGAACAGATCAAAAATTCTGGTCCAAATTGTTAAATAATATTACTTTATGTATAACATATGCTAAATTTCACTAGATATTAACTGACCTGAGACAATCTGTTAAGAGTTTTGAAAGGAGCTAAGAAGACCCTGAGAAATTATTTAATCCTAATCAATTATTTATATACAATTATAAACTGCTAATCAATATTCCTTTATACATGGCTAAATTTTAATAGGGATTTTTTATTTTTCAGAGTGCGAGATGCTTGCTTGGATGATATCAAAATATAACTGGATGACAGCATTTTCATCGTTCCTGTAGATATTTTTTAATTCAGAAACTTTTCCTCAATTTCTTATTTTTAATTATTTATTATACACTCCATGTATCGCCATCTTCGTTTCTCGCGTGCAAAGGGCCAAGTGACTTAAATGCTAAAAGGAATCAAGGGGAACCAAAGAAATTCTTCGATTCTTCCACATCATCATTCTTAAGGTTCCCCTCGTTTCCTTTGAGTAAAGAAGAGAGCAGAAAACGAAGGAGGGACTCACCTCTGAGGTTCCTCATATGGGCGACTGCCATCCTGAGTATGGTCAATTTGTCCGGTTTCCTGGCCAGGGCTGAACACGTCGGCACCATGTCGGACAATTCGGTGATATAGGCGGTCATCTTGTTCCGCCGCCGCCGCTCAATTTCGCAATGATTCTCCCTGCAGTAAGTCGCAAGACAAAACCGAGGTAATTGCATAGTTCGATGGACATTCGATAACTAAAAATTAAATCAACGCGAATTAATTCTGTTGCTGGAAAAATTCGTTTTAAATACCCACAAAATCCCATCGAAGTTTGGACGTAGAAATACAACGAATCGCACTCGTTCCATGTTAAACGGATCTTAAAATTACTATAAATTAATACCGACACTATATTATGGAAATGGAATCACAAGAATATCGTATATTGGAAGAAAATCGTCGCAATTTTTCCACTTCGTTACATGGAAATACCAATTTCAGAGCACCTTGTTATAAGTGCTCGAGTGTACCATAAAAATATAACCAATTTACCTGTAACACGGTTCATTCGTTCCATAGTATATTGAGGTTATGTTAAATGAAATTTAAATTGGCTTTAGAAACATTAAACGTTTCATTTTCAATAGTCTAAAAATTACCGAGAACAGAGTTTAAATACTTTCAAATTTTATAAATATAAAACAAAATTTTAACAATTATCGGATTAATTAGCGATAAATACGTATGAAGAATCAATACCATTGTTTTTAAGCAGAAAATTACTTTTAGTATCCTTGATACGTGATCCTTGAGAGATCTGAGACCATGAGAGAACTCGTCCGTGAACTCGGATCCACGGATCATGCAAGTGCATAGCGCCAATCGTATGCGTGGTTCGTTTGCATAATTTAGAGGCGCAAAGTACGATCCTCGGTCGACTGGTATTACGCGATTTTAGAAGCTGGAATGTGTGGATAATGGCTAGACAGTGGCGACTTCAACGCACGAATCATCGTGCCCGAGTAATTGAAGAACCGTGAACATAACTCTTCCGATATTAACCCCTTCACGAGTAAGCGTTTCGGCAGTAAAGCGATTTTCCATTTAACTCACTAGCGCCACCACGGTTCACATCTCCGATAAACGTCTACCGTAAACATCGCGTGTACCGTTGAATTATTTTCTTATTTTACCGATATAATCTTCGAATTTTTGTCTTGTTACGTGTGTCATATTCCTTGTACGATTAAAAACGATACAAATTGTACGATAGAAATTTTTCGTGGAAGGGTTAATCCAAAAATAACTGAAAGTAATTATTCTTCGACAAACTGCTAGAACTACCACCGATTAAAGAGGTTAGGTTAGAGGAATTGGAATGAGACTACTTAACACTAGAACTACCAACCCAGTGAAAATGACTGGTCCCAGAATTTTCCTTTTTTCAATCACCGAACACATACACCTGCTTTAAGAATAAAATTGGTATCAACTCATAATAAGAAAGAACTGTAATCAATATATTCACTCATATTCATCGTAACCGCTAAAATTACTATAATCTGAGCACGTTACAATTAGGTACCCATTAAAGATCGGTAGTTCTAGCGTTAACAGTGAAATTATTAAACACAAAAATCTTAGAAAGGTATTCGTGATAATTTTTATTCCTCGTTTTACACCCTTAAATTTTCAAGTCGATAAATCTGAACAACTTCAAAATGAAAGATCAAATAAATATTAAGAAGGTCTAATGGGTATTACATATTCACCCCTAAATTTATATACGATAAATCCTCTGAACCACCCCAGATGAAAAATCCCCCCAAAATTTTCGAAAAGCGAGGAAAGAGAATATGAACTTACATTTGCCAGTAACCAAGCTAAGAGTAGATGATAAACTGAGAAAACTATCCACGGATGGGACGAGCGTTTCCATCGGCTGGCGACGTCATTGATAAGGGTGTTCGTGATCAATGCGGTCAATAAATTCTGAAACGATGCCCCTATCGAGAAGGGGTATCGGGTGAAACCACAATTTCAGGCCTCCCCTGTTATTACCGCTACCAGAGGGTAACCGGCGCGAGTAACGGCGCGCGTCTCTTCTCCGCTTCCTACGGACCGGTAATTGTCGGCGAGCAATCGTAAATTTAATGGCATTTAATTCCTGATAATTTCAGTCGAACGTACCACGCAGCTCGGGACGCACGCGAGCTGAACCGACTTTGGAAGTCGCGAGAGTGAAACGTATGAAGAATCCACTGGATACTTTGTTCCTTTGCACGTCCCATATCTTACCGATTTTCCGGCACTTCCGTTTACTACCAATTTCCACTGCGATCTGAGTCTTACAACGCTCGTGAAACATCCAAAATCGTTATTGATAGGAAAATATACGTTAAATATTTCGATTCGAATAAGGAGAAATTACATGAAATATGTGAAAATATGCAAGAAGTAATTTTGATAGAAAACACAGGTTTTTAATTAAAAATTGCAAATATTGCTCAAGACGCTATGAAAATTTGTTCTTCCGTGTAGCACTCCATTTTTAATAACCCTAAATTGTCAATTGTCAAGTAATATCTTTTTTGTCGTTGACAATACTTTTCTATATAAATTTTTGGACACCCTTTATATATCGATAATATAATATTTATTTTTTCCCACTACAAATTGTTACAGAAATTTTTGATGAATATTTCCCACTCTACCCTTCACAGACTAAAGTAACTGCCCTTTCCAATTTTTTGAAAAATTTCAATTCCAAAACACTCGATCGATTGATTTCCTTCTTTTGTAAATTTAATTTGCAAAATTTAATGCAATATATTAAAAAATTCCACAATAGAAAATTTCTTGTTTCGCGAATTTAATTTTGCAAATAAGAGACTCATATATCAGATATATAAAATACATATAAAATAAAATCCGAAACACGTGAAATTAAATTAAATATGGACCCACAGTTTCACACCAAAATTGTCACAAGTTGTTTCCGAAGTTCAAAATGAAAGTAGGATTTGAATAGTTTTCAGCACGAATTCTATGCTATTGGCAAGGATCGTTACCAGCCGGATCGAGTATGCACACAAGGAAGATTAAAGGGAATCTGAAATACATGAATGAACTCGTTTATTTTCTAGACCCGGGTATATCCGGGATGTTTCTCTCCTTGGCTAGGCCATCGCGACTCTCTCTCGGGGTAGAGAACTTCCTTTTGTGTCTACTCGCGAGATAAGGCCCTCCATCTCGTTCCAGGTCCATCAGGGACTATTACCTCATGCTTATTCCACCTTCGGATTCACAGCTTTCGTTCTACCTCCTGTAAACCGACTCCAGATGCGATCATCTTCCATTCGATTCTTCTCCCCTTTTTCCCTTACGTCCAATTGGGGTTAATATTTATCGTCGTATTTTGTATCCCTGTCTTATCGACCCTGCATCTGTCTACGAAGCACTTAACCGTGCTTAACATTTTATTTTAAAGTTTCTTCTGGTACCGACGGAATTAATTTTAAGTTAACCCTTTGCACTCCAGTTAATTTTAAGTTAACCCTTCCTCTCAGTCGCCATTTAATCAGATTCTAAAGATGGATGTTAATTAACATATCAAATTTACAATTAGCCAACGATGCGTGGAATATCGAAGTAAAATAATTCTACGTCTTAAATTGCATAGAATTTTCTATTTACCATTTCGAAAATATTATAGTCGACCTTATGGCAGAAAGTCTTCGAATTACTATTTTTCTGCAACGAAAAAATCGCCGAGTGCAAAGGGTTACGATGCTTCCTTGTGCCTACAGAATTAACCCTTTGCACTCGACGATTTTTTGGCTAGAGAAGAGTAGAAATTCAAAGATTCTCTACGTCTTAAATTGCATACAATTTTCTGTTTACCATTTCGAAAATATTATCGTCGACCTTATGGCAGAAAGTCTTCGAATTACTATTTTTCTGCAACGAAAAAATCGCCGAGTGCAAAGGGTTACGATGCTTCCTTGTGCCTACAGAATTAACCCTTTGCACTCGACGATTTTTTGGCTAGAGAAGAGTAGAAATTCGAAGATTCTCTACTAAAGAAGTGACGATACCTTTTTGAGCAGTAAATAAAGAATGACAATTCTTATAAGTATAATAATAGAATTGTAGAATTATTTGATTTCGATACCTCGCACACTGTTACATTACATTAAATTTGATATATTAATTAATATCGATCTTCCAAATTTTATGAAATGGTGACTGAAGCTCACCTCTCGAGCGCAAAAGGTTAATCTTAACTTAGGATGCTTCCTTGTTTGATTACTATTCACTGAGATTTTCTTTTTCACGCTATGACTGTGGCTAATTATCATTTGACTGACCAAATGATTCGATAGCTCGTTGTTTAGAAATTTGCTCCGATTTTGACGTAATTTTGAATTAATTTTGACTTGGAATAGTTCTTGTGTTTTATTCTTATTCACCTAGTCTCTTGATACTGAACATAAATACTATAATTCGTGATTTAATTGCACAAATGACTCGATATAGTAGACGAGGTAAGTAGGTTGCATACGAGAAATTCAAGAGAAATCTCGCGAGAGGGAGAGAGAGAGGGGGGGATATTAAAAAATTGATTATGCGAGTACAGTGGAATTTTTTCGAGTAAAACGTTTGAAAATGGCCGCTTGACCGTGACGGGTTTAGCGTCAAACTGAAAGTTCTTGAAACCCGGGTAGAGTACGTAAGTTGTATTTGCCTGATCGAACAAAGGGACTTCGAAGTGAAATATTGCTGAAGTTGACGCGAGGCTGATGTCTTCGTGTCGTGAACATTGACCTCTCGTTAAGTTCCGCGTCCAGGACGTCCACCCCGTCAGAAACAACACGACCCCGGGCAGGAAAAATCATTCTGCAGTTCGTTCCATGTAGAAAAGCCTAGCCAGAGCCGGCGAAAGTGTTCCTAATGCACTCTAATTAGCTGGAAATGTTGCGAGATTTCGCAGACACTAAATCATTTCGAGATTCTAAACCCACCTACGTGGAAATGAATTATTTTATTCCTTTAAACAGCAATTTTAAATATCTAACGTGACTTAACACAGGATACCAGTTGCCACTATTACATGGAACGATCGAATCACGGACTGCGTGGAAGTGAATTATTTTGGACCCCTTTTTAAACAACAATTTTAAATATTTAACGTGACTTAACACAGGATACCAGTTGCCACTATTACATGGAACGATCGAATCGGGGATATAAATTCTTAAATATTTCATATTAATTATGGTACCCATACGAGTACCCAGAGTAGTGGAAATTGAAAGAGAATAGAATATACAGTAAAAAATTGAAAACTACAAATTGGAGGGAATTTTTTAAATAAAAAGTTGAAAATAAAATGACTTCTTGCCACGATATTGACTATGATAAATTTATATTGTATATATCGTTGCACGAATTGCAGAAATTAATGTGTCATAATAATTCATTTTAAATTTGATTAATTTTCACGAATAGTTGCATACAGGTAGATAGAGGAAAAAGAAAGAAAATGAAATAAGAAGAGATACTAATAAAACTTATTATATATAGAATAACTATATTGTGAATCAATTAAAAATGATAATTAGGCCATGGTAGGTCTAGTATTAAAGAGAAACCATGACCATGAAACCAAGATAAACACCATCATCCTCGTCATAATCCAAACTTGCGACGCTGGACTACTATAATCAGCATTGCTATACAACCAACACTCCATATCCAATACCTATGTCACGAAATTATCAACGAACAGGTTCAATCACATACAAAATCATTGCGATCATTCCTGTCTTGCAAATATACTTCCAGATACGCCAATACCGACCCTGTAAATCGTAAAGGGTTAAATCTACAAATGTACACTAACGGGTCACTCGTTAATTATATATAAATAAATAAATAAATAAATCAAATATATCCTACAAATTCTCAAACTCTAAAGGAACTTCTAACTATCCATACGACGAACAAATGTCAAAGGGTCTAAAACCCAAAACCCACCCAAAGCAAATCCACCCTCAACTGCGTTCAACGTGGAAGGATCACAAAAGGATCTCGGCATCAGGATTTATCGGAGAAAAATCCAGCAATCGCCCAACCTTGAACCGTCTACCTGAACCCCGAAAAAAGGCTTTCCTCCATGGTGCACCGTAAGAACACCGTAAGCACACCGTATCCCTGGTGCCACGATATTGCACAGCGAGCGTTGCTGCCTCGCAGGACCTTCCATTTCGTTGGAAGTCCAAGGGGAATCGGTAACGCTGCCCTCGACGACGTGGGCCCCGAGTCGAGCAGCGCAGGGCCGCTATTTAAAAGAGGCCAGGGCGCTTAAAGCGCAAGTATAAAGCAGAGTATGTACCGTGCAGGACGGTAGAAGAACACGAGGAGAAAGGGGGCAGAAGGGGAACGCGATCCAACGAGAGCAGGACGGAGAGAACCTCCTGGGTCAGGGGTCAGACGTTCCGAAGTTGCCCGCTCGCTCCGTGGGTCCAGCGAACGCTATACAGGGTGGCCGGATACGACGTCGCCCAACGTTTTGTTCTCCGACTCTCCGTCCACCCGTTTTCGTTACCACTAGGGTACGTATTTTTAATTTAATTTTATTGAATTTTCATTTCGCGTATTACTATGAATAATAGTAATAGAATTTTTGACGTGAGAGGATTTTGCACCTGTCCGTTCCATTTTCGTAACCCCCCAAGCGTGTTTTCTTCTTTTCGAGTCACTAGGGTAACGAGGGTTGAATTTTGGGGGGGTAAGAGAATCTTCTACTTCGCTTTTTAATTTTTTTAATTTTTGAAATGTGGCTTTTTATTTTATTTTATTTTATTTCTTTTTTTGGGGGGGGGAAGGTAATGTGAGTTAAATTTGTGGGGTACGTTGATAGGGTTTCTTCAGGTTAGGTTGATGCACACGATGTAATAAGAATTGGTGGACTTATAAGGGGTTTCTAGGGAATTTCTAGGGGATTTGGAGACAAAGTCTGGTAGTCCAGACCCCCCGCGTAAAAATCCCTCTGGTACCCCTGCTTCGACACTCCCAGAGTCGCTTACGGAATGAAATAACCGCTGCGAAGGCAATTTTGAAACTCGAGATTACATAATAAGTAGCCTAACTATAAATCTTATCGCGTTTCGTTTCACGATACTTTCTTCAAAGAATCGATGTTCCCTTTGTTCCAACACGGCCACGTACCAGCACCGTGAATCAGCGGATCGATAGTAGACTTCAAGTGCTAAATGTTCCCCATCTATCACCAGATGATACAAATCTGTATTCGTTATTCTGCCAATAAGACACATCGTCGTATCGATGACTCAGGATAAGAAGATCACGGTATCTTCTTCTCTCGCTGCTTTCCCATGATGCAGCAGCGCGAACGCAATGGTACCCTGGTCAAGGAAGTCAGGGACGAAAATATCCGCGAAAATCGGGGTACCTAGCTCTAGTGGCACTCCTGCGAGGCTATCTTCCCAGGACGGACCCCGAGATTGCTCATCCGCGCGCCCAAGATGCACCCAAAAGGAGCACCCAAGGTGCACCCAAGGTGCACCCAAGCAGCATCCACCCTGTATATCGATCTCTGCATTACGATGATACAAAGTCGGCACTGAAATGCACGTACCGCACACATAAAATCGTTCTAAGGGGGAAAAAACGAGTTCCTCGACACACGCGAGCGTACACACGCGAACACGTACGGACGAACACACTCGCAGGTAAATTCACATGTACAGAGGTAGGAAAGGAGATCGCGAGATCGGTCGAGTCATCATCGATACGCTCGGTATTACGAGGCAATCGTATAAATGACAACGTCCGCACGTGAATTATGGATTCGTCTAACGACCGAGTCCGCCGGCGTGTCGATAGAACTTACAGACTCCCTCCAGTTCGAACAATGAAATGAATTATGAATCCATGGAGGACCGTTTAATGCGATCCTATTCGTTATCAAATATATTCCGGCCGCGGACGTATGCTAACGAGCAGTAGACGCCGCATTGATTTATGCCAAATCTCAATATTCCGCATGCTAATCAACCCGGACGCTCGTTTCGCGGAAGATCAGCAGAGATTTTTACGCTCGTTCCAAGTTCCAGCGTGATTTTAATGAAAATGGTACCTAGAAATGTGTCCAACGGTGGTGCTAATCCCCTAGGAGTTACGGATCTGTATTAAAACAGGATCTCGATATCTTTGGTTCGACGCTGTTGATCCTTTCGCGGCTGAGAGCCTTTGTTAAAATGGTACTTCTAAATTAAAATGGCGTATTTAAATTTTTCTTCCGACGATAATGATCTTCTCGTGGCTAGGAAACTTTATTAAAATGGTACTTCCAAATTAAAATGACATCTTCGAATTTTTGTTCAGACGCTGTTGATCCTCTCACGATTGGGAGCCTTTGTTAGAATGGTAACTCTCGATTTTTCTTTCAGTCGCGAGTGATTTAATCGGAATTGTGAATATTTTTAAAGATGGCATCTTTGAATCCTTGTTGCGACGCTGCTGATCTCCCCGTGGCTATGATTCTTTATAAAAATGGTACCTCTCAATTGAAATGGCATCTTCAAATTTTTGTTCCGACACCATTGATCCTCTCATAGCTACGAATCTTTGTAAAGATGATATCTCTAAGTTAAAATGGCGTCTTTGAATTTTTATCCCGACGCTGTTGATCCTCTCATGGCTACGAATCTTTGTAAAAATGGTACCTATCAACTTTGCATTCGATCGCGAGTGATTTAATCGGAATTATAAATCTTTATAAAAATGGCATCTCCGAATTTCTGTTTTACTGATCTTGATGCCCGCAGAGCTACGAATCTTCATTAAAATGGCACTTCTGAACCGTCGTTTCATGTCAACATCTTCGTCAATGGTATCCCAAAATTTTTGTTCAGTTAATATTAATTCCAACCCCCTTAAGAATTCTTTTGTTTTATTAATTATCAATCTTCTCGCGACTATTGTAGATAGAAGGTTGAAAAGGTTAACATATTAATTACAGAACTTTTTAGATATCGTTTTCCTGGTATTCGGCAGCTAAATATAAGTCGATATCTCATGGCGGTGGAGATAGCATGCCTGCGGGTCAATGGGATATTATCTACTGGCAAAATGGGCCATGACTGTTTTTTAAAAGTTCCGTGTTCAACGTTTTCCCCGATTTTCCCGAACATTTTTTACAAATTTCGTGTTCAACGTTTTCCCCCATTTTCCCGAACATTTTTTACAAATTCCGTGTTCCAAGTTTTCCTCAATTTTCCCCAACATTTTTTAAAAATTCCGTGTTCCAAGTTTTCCTCAATTTTCTCCAACATTTTTTAAAAATTCCGTGTTCAACGATTTCCCCCATTTTCCACAACATTTTTCAAAAATTCCGTGCTCAACGTTTTCTCCGATTTTCCAGAACATATTTTAAAAATTCCGTGTTCCAAGTTTTCCTCAATTTTCCCCAACATTTTTTAAAAATTCCGTGTTCAACGTTTTCCCCCATTTTCCAGAACATTTTTCAAAAATTCCGTGTTCAACGTTTCCCCCTGATTTTCCCGAACATTTTCCCGAATTATTTGCCTTCACGATTTTTCTTCCAATATTCGTGTAATTCTTCTTATCCATTCATTCGACTACGGTAGATTTAGCGTTAATATCGACTGAGAAAAATGTCACCAACTGTTGCCGGGGTCGGTACAATCATAAACCGACTCATAAAATAATAGAACGTCGGAATGGGCAATTTCGCGTCGAATATGCGACCCGTTGAGTGCCGTTTAAATCATTTCCGAACGAAGATGTTATAATCCTGGCGAGTGTCGAACGATAAATTTTCTCCCGCCTCGGGTTTACTGCCGGGCAGCTGTAAGTCGACCAATGATCCTTTCAATAGTCCCCATGTGTACAGTGTGCATATATGATAAATTTTCTAAATAATTTTACAACACGTACAATAATCATCCCGATTATCTAACGAAACTGTTATCGCTTTAATCCTCTACAACGCCATACATATTTTTAACTTTGTTTCATTAACAATTACCATTTTACCATTGTATTCTTACCAATTTTTGAAGCAAAGAAATTATAGTCATAAGTGATATATTGAAAAGGGCAGAAATTTTTCTGCAGCTTGTTCCAAAACGAAGGATGACATTATGAAAAGGGAAACAGGGTTACAGGGGATTGGTGATTTTAAAAAAATTTATTTGGGTCCACTCGACTCTTCATTCCCGTTGTCACTGACCGCCATTAACTGTACGAGAAGATCGTCTTATAATTCCATTATACTTGGCAAGAACAGGCCTGACATTAAGGATAATGGAAGACCGTAAGGATCTAATGACTGTAACCAGCTCGAAAATCATTTCCATCGGCGAATCTCGATTTTTCCCGTCGTCCAAATAATATTTCTCTATTATCCCCGTACGCCGGTGAGAGATCGTATCGCTGTCGATGGCTTCCATAGAAATTGCGCCCTAAACGTCCCCTATTTTCTATAAGCGCCACGGTACTTTCGATTCTCCAGAATTTCATCTAGTTCGGGTAAAATAGAAAAGATTTCTTGGCAAATAAATACCGGTCTAATCTAGATATCCTTGTTATTTACTTTCCACATTCTCTATTGAGGTTATGTTCGAACTAGAATTACCGAACAGATCAAAATGACTGGTTTCAAATTTTTTTTATTACATCGAGAGTCCCAAAATTCACTAGAAAAATAATTTTGAGAGAAAATACAGGTTTTTAATTGAAAATTGTAAATATTGGTCAAAACACAATGAAGACGCGTTGCTCTTTCGTGTAGCGCGCCATTTTTGAAAATCCTGAACTGTCTTTTCTTTTCATTGGCAGCACTTTTCAATCAAAATTAGAAACTCGCCATGAAAATGAACCTTACCGTTTTTAGAACTTAAAAGATTCTAACAGAAATTAATTCACGATATTCCGCTATCTATTTTCCATTTTTGACTATTTTTGAACATAATTTTTAGAGTTCCAATCGTAGTAAAGCGTAAGGTCCCAAACTAATACAAAAACCTAACCTCAAAACGTTTCTTAACAAAAGAAGATGATAAAAAGAATTGTACATCACGATCATACGTGAATTTAAGGAGGAACAGACTTGATCCACGATTTATCGCGGCCATTGCGGCGACTCGAGCGCCAAAAACGACGCAGAAACTCGAGGAAAGGAAGAAAATGGCGCGGGATCGGTGCGTTGCAGCAAGGAGGATAAGAGGGTTGCGAGCCTTGCGGCGGGAGGCGGTAATTGCGTTATTAAGTTAAAAGTAAGGTACCCGAGCGGCCGCGACATCGCCGACGCCGCAACTTTTCCATGAAACGCGTATGTACGGTGGCCATGACTGCAATCAGTACTCCCTCTAGTTTCCCCAGCGCCGGGCCGAATGTAAAATACAGCAGGCAACGCAAATTCCCGGTTGCAGACTCTCTGTCCACTGCGAGTATACCCTTGGACATGGAATTGCGATGCTGATGCTGCACCGAGTTCTATCGCGAAGAAATTATGATGTCTTCTTCAGAACTGGCGTATTGCAGGTGGTGGTTTCACCATTTTTACCGCGAACTCCTCGTTCTTTAGGTCGAGGTAGGGTGAGATTTCTTTGCCCAAGTTAGGTTTGAAGATTGGAGAAATTATATGCACTAGAATTATATAGGTTTTCTAAGTTGTTTGTTGGATCTTTGAATGGGTGTTCAGTCTAGATTCGATTAGGATTGGCTTATCAACAGTTTGTGTTCCCTCTCTCTCTCGATTGATTGACATCAACTACACCTTGTCAAAAATTCCATCAGGAGTCTATCCAGAATTTACTTAAAAAGAGGTCTAACAGCTGGAGGGAATTTTGATCAGGTAGCTTGAAGATAGCTGAGACTTTTGAAGTTTAACATATCTGCTACCATATCTATTCCAACAGAGTTCATCCCCATTTCCAGGTTGTTTGTTGTATTTATGAATGGGTATTTAGTCTAGATTCAATTGGGATTGGCTCATCAACAGTTTGCGTTCTCTCTCTCACTCTTCCTCTAAATTGATTGATATCGAGTACACTTGGTAAAAATTCCATCAGGAGTGTATATAGAAGTTACTTAAAAAAGGTCCAAAAAGCTAGAGGGGATTTAGAACAGGTAGCTCGAAAATATCAGAGTCTTTCAAAGTCTAAGCAATCTGCTACCGTATCTTCAACACAGCCCATACCCGATATCAGACCTGCACACGCGTGTAGTTAAATATAAATCCACGTTACCTCGATCAATGTATCTCGCCAAGTCCTTCAGAACTCTTCTTATTCCTCGGAAAGCTACCACTCAGCGTGAATTCGCTCTGTGCCAAGCAGCCTTCCTCGCAAAAACCCATTGAAACTCTTATTATCTCTCAGCAAGCTACTTTACCCTAACCTGGACTCGGTCTGACCAACGCTTCAAACAAAATCCTACCAGAACTCTCATTATTACTGAAAAACCTACTGCATCCTAACCAATCTTTCTCTCAAAGAATTCCACTGGATCCCTCATTACTGTTCAGAAAGCTACAGTACCCCAACCTGAACTCTCCTGGCAAGATCCCACCAGAACTCTTGCTATTCCTTAAGAAACTATTGTACCCTAGCCAATCTTGCTCGCAAAATTCTATCAGATCTATTATTATTCCTCGAATAGCTATAGCACCTGAGCCTGGACTCATTCTGTGCCAACAAAACCCCATCAGAACTCGCGTATTCTTCCTCAAAAGCTGGTACACTGCTCGAGCCGAATAGTTCAGCATAATATCCGTCGTTCGTCGTATATCATTTCGATGGATCCTGGTGTGTCAACGCGGCTATCGCGTCGCGAGATCGAGATGCTCGGTGTCTTCGCCGCGGACGGGACTTATGCGAACGGTGCGCGCGTATAAGTGGCCCGTGTTCCCACGCTGGAGCAGCCTGGAGGGCTTCCCATTCCGCTATCGACTCACATTGGCGGGTATCATGTAGGTATGTATGTATCTTCGTACTTGGCCGGCCATGTACAGGGTGTACCGGTGGAACATATTGGCCCACGATTTCGTGAGACGAATTAACAATGCTGTCCTCAACGGGTATCAGGAAGGAGACCCGTGTTCCCTCAACGTTCTTCTCTGTCTTTTGCCTTCGTGAAACCGAAGTAGGATTCCTTGTAGGATCAAGGAAACGGCCAGCTTGGATAATTCGACTTCTTTTCATCTCTTCAGGCTACATGCGCGGATGCAAGTAGTGACTCTATTCGGTGAATCCCATTGGAACCCAGGGGATCTTCCAAAAGATGGAACGATATAGAGTAGCTTCTGATATGCATATTATTTACTCTCCCTACCATCCCTAAATTTTAATAAATTTATAACGAAATTAATCCTTTGAGATACTAATTACATTTGACACTTGGTCCTAACTAGTTCATAGGCAAGAATCTAATTGCAAACGTTCTATTCTCATATTCTTCTAGCAAATGACGTATCTACGTTGACAGATTCTTGTCAGATTATACTGAAACGTGGAAGACTATTTTTCCCGTGTAAAATAAAAATAGGAAGAATATAGTGAAAGAGAGAGTCGAGTCCAACTGGACATAGGTCAGCAAAGGGTGGTATCTAGGTGCACAGTCGAACGGTTCTCTAAATTAACTCGTAATTAGCGTTACTTTGACAGAGGTTTCGCGAGTCTTCTAATTTCAAATTCCATCGTAATGACATCCAAAGCTCCTCCGACGTTATTTAAAGGGCTCGGAGTAATCCTCCCGGCCATTATCAGATTTCTGGCGGAAAGTTTTCAAGGGACAAGTCCCTCCTGCTCGGCATGCAAATGCTTCCTCTCGGAAAAATCCCTCGGCTCGGGAAAAGACGCATTTTTCCGGCGAGAAAAAAGGGACGTTTAACCCGTTCACCGACCCCTCTCATTTATCGTAAGACGAAGAGCATGCAAGTTACGTCGAGCCTGACACTCACCTCGCAAATCTTTCTTTGTCCTGTACATTCTCGTTCTCCAGCCTTCTATATTTACACCCGCTGGGATCATCCTCGTCGGATCTGCAAAGATACAGGCATTTATGATCATTTAGAACGACGTCTAATTACAGGTATAGTTACTCATCCGCCATTGTGATAGGGTATTAATTAAAAACCGCCACTTTTTAACGTCTTTAACGAAATAGCCAGGTGTCTCGACGTGGCCTACTTTCAGATCAACAAAATAAAATTATACTATTAAGATGAATTAACTTAAGGTAATTTATAAGTCAGTTGTAGGAGTCCTAATACCTAATAGTGACGATATGTTAAAATTGTACCTAAGCAGGGAGAGAAAAATTAAATAAGAAGGTATAGTTATAAGTATAGGTACCATTTCGAAGAAATAATCAACAATCAACAATTAACGTTATGATCTTCACTTTGAGCTCTTTGGATTCCTCGAGTATTAGGAATATTAACACTAGATTCACGGACGCTACCTGTATACCTATTTCTACATATTTGACACCTGTCAAATTGACAAGTAAAGGAAACCACGTGTCTTCTTATCTAACGATTTGTTTAATTTAAAAACAATTACAATATTAACAGTCTTAATACAAGTTAACCAAATCTGTTACCATCGTATAATTCGAGCAACCCATCCGTCAAAGTGTTAGACATATCTTCACTAAAATGGCACTTTCGAATTTTCCTTCCACTTCGACTAATTTCCATTAAATGGTACTGAACACCTGGTCTGTACCTTCAAGGAAACATCATCTCACAGAATTTTCTTCTCAGAAAATTCATTGGTCGCGTAAGTACGAATCTCCGATACCTCTTAGCTACCAATTTTTGTCCCAAGTGTTGAATCATCCAAAATTTCGCTACTAATCGGTGCCACAGTTGGATAATAATTTACAAGGCAACTATACAGGTGCCACGTGGCAATGGCCACCGTCATCAACGGCGATCGACATGTCATTGCGCAAAAAGTCACGCGAGAGCTCCTCCTTCGACCTTCGTTCCCGACGAACGTCGTTGCCGAGGTCCATCTGCCGTTCAGCCGATCGGTTATTCTACGAACGTCGCGAATAAATGTCGCGTCGTCGATACGCCGTAGTGTAATCACTTCCGGATTACCAAACGCGACGCGAGGTCTTACAAAATTGGCCGTCACCTATCCAACTTCCCCAAATCTGGAGCGTTCGTGTAACAGTAAGCGCGAATAGAGAAGACCCCCTCATGCAATATTCACGCGAGCGTTCTGCTCTCTATAACGACGCGCACCACGACCACGAACACGCGTTCACGTGGTCGAGTTTGAAGGATAAGTATGGATTTCGATATGAATTTTATCGCGATTATGAGACCGCGTACCCTCGCTGACTGACCGAGGCTAATTTCCTCATAGGCTCGGATAGACCCCAGTCTTGCGGGTAGAGGGGTGGCGGGAAGAAGATTAGGTATTGGACAGGACAAGAGCGAAGATTGCACTATGGATATCTGGGCAAACAGGGTGACAGGATGCAAGACCCAAGAATCCAACGGTAAGAAGATTAGGTATTGGACAGGACAAGAGCGAAGATTGCACTATGGATATCTGGGCAAACAGGATGACAGGATGCTACAAGACCCAAGAATCCAACAGTCTCCAGTGATGTCTCGGGTTAGGACGTTTTACTCTGGTTTTCTTCGCTGATTTAATGCAATTATGAGTGTTGCACTTTGTAATTGGTTAATTGACAGTCGAAGACGTTTGAAATCTACCTTATTGCCTAACCAATCGTTCGTTTTTATCTTCATTCCCGTGAGAAGAGTGGAAGCGGTACTGTTATAAGAAGACGACGTTGATCTATCAAACCAACACATGTGCAAATTAGAATCATACGTCGGTAAGCGTCCTGCATACTTAGTGCTTTAATTAAGGCCAGCACATTTGGCCTGTATTTTAATATCGTCGAGCCCCGAATTTTCTCATTCGGTGCACCTGATTAGGGTTAAACGCTGCAATGACGGTATGAAAAGAAAGTGGAAAAGGAATAGTAAATAACGAATGAAATAGGCGTAAGAGGTTAAATCTCGAAAGGAAGTCATCACTAGTTATCGACCAACCAGGTCGCAGCTCCGCTCGTGCCCGTCACGGCTCAATCTTCCTCGAAACCAGGAGTTCCTCCTCAGACAAGCTCTCTGGAAGGAGCGAAAGAACGAAATGGAAAAACAGAAAGCGAAAAAGTATGGCAACCAATAAGAGCAAACGGAGACAGGAAGACTGAGAAGGGGCGCGAAGGAGTAGGAAGAATGGAGGAGGCGTCGTAAATCCGTCATTGGCGTCTCGTTACCTAGCGTCAGTCGTGTACTCTCGATCGAGCGGCTGTATTAAGCACAGGATAGAAAATTATGCTCTCATTGGCCGCGCTGGTACACACAGAAATCCTACCTATCGTCAGTCTATTACAGCAGCTCGCGCGCGCGAGCACACTCGGCTGATGTACGCCTCTGACCCTGAGCGAAAAACTGAGATCCCCTTCCTCTATCCCCTCCCCACCTCGTCTTTTTCTCTTTCTTCGCTCCGGCGAGCGCTACGCCGAGCTACAGCCAGCATCTGACCCCCACCACGCGACCATGGGTAACGGAGTAGTGGTGGGGGTGGTGTAGGGCCCACAGCCAGTGTATCCGGGTACAACGAGAAGGCTCCATATTCCTTCACCGTCCCTCTTCGCTCCCTTTCCCGACCAGCTCTGTGTGTCTGCCTGCTTTGAACCTCTTTTTCTGGTCTCCTTTTTGCCCCGAGCAGTCGGATACAGCGAGACGAGGAAAGACGATAGGACCCGGAGACTTATGGAGTACATAATGATGCGGCCCGCGGTATTACGTCGACTTAACAGATACGTATGCATGCTTGGTAAGCAGGTAACGCGGTGTCCCCGGACATGGACCCGGTCCCGGCCACCGTACGAGCCGGCCGCTTTCGGAAACCGACGCCGGGGAGGGATTTTGGGACTCATTGAGACGTTGGTGCGATGCGTACAGGAGATTGCCTCGGGATTTGCTGCATCTGGGTGGTGAGAAGCTGAGTGGACGCTGGGTTGGATCTATCGGATTATTTGCGTTCAGTCTCGAGTTGTTGAGTGGTCCTAGGTTATAGGTGAAACGTGATAATTTAGGTTAGGTTTGGGCTAGGTTCTTTAATAACGCAATTTCTATTAAATAAAGTAAAATTGAAGATTCTAGAATTACGCGACATAACCTAAAACTAATTCTAACTATTGGGAATAATAGGTGACCCGATGGTCCCATTGGGTTTTATTTTTCTACGTTTTTTGATGCTTGTTTGAGCGAGATTTTCGTTGAATACTTTCATTGATATTTATCAGTTTGTGTTTGTAACTTTGACTGTTCGAAACGATATGGAGAACGTGTTGGAAGTTGTATGCTGCGACATTTTGGATATCGATCGTAGAACATGGTGAAAGTGTCTAGTCTAGTGATTCAGAGGGGGACCGCGCACGTGTAGATTTTGCAGTCAGATCACAAATCTCCGTATTTCTCGGATCTCGGAGCATTCGATAATTTGTAGCCGCGAACGCCGTGGGAATGGAGCCTCGATTCCGATTTTTATCTCTTTTATCTGGATAGTAAATCATCGGAAGCGAGGAACGCTAGATCTTTGTGTTAGAAACGAGGAATTACTGCGTTTGTAACCCTACAAACTATACTACACCAATGCAAACCTACTGCATATGTTGCACCAGTTTGATTCACGCTCTATTTAGTTCTTTCTTTTTCTTTGCACCTTTTATTATAATCTTTTGTGACTTTTTATCTTATCTAGATGGTTTTTGTATAATTTTTGTATACAATTTTTTATTGTTAATTGTAACTATATGTTTTTGATATATATATCTTTCCGTTTGTTTTATATTCAGTTTTATTTGTTCTAAATTTTTCTTTTTTTTGTTTGTTTGTGATGTACTATGACAAAGAAACATCAGCTGATACAAACTAATTAAGAAAATTTGTCTTTTTTGTAGATAAATTTAATATTAACTAATTTCTTAATATATCCGAATTTAGTTGTGTGTCAACAAAGAAAATTTTCCCTAGCGGCACCCATCCTAAATCGAATCTGAACGAGTGAAAGTTAACATTGGAAGATCGAAAGAGAGCTACTTAACACCTTTACCATACAACTGTTCAACTGTAATTTCTTCCCTTGCAAGTATATTTCATGACTACTGTAATCATTAAAAGTAGCATGATATATTAACCCGAATTACTTTTACTCTTATTACAAACTAGAATACCGTAAATTATAAAAAGAAAAATGACAAAAAATCATCACTTCCTACTGCAACAATATTCTTTTTAATTAATATCGCATTATAAATCTGTACAAACTTTTTTAAATCCACATATCTAAGCTTTCAACATCACATTTCCATTTCAAACTATCACACACAGATTTCAAGCTTCTAATTCATAAGATAATCCCAATCAAATCTTCCTAGACCATATTTCTCCTTCAAATTATTGCCTAAAAATTCCAAGCTCCTAATAATACTTCAAACTATTACAAAAATGTCGAGCTCCTCATCCACCCAAAGCAACCTAAATCAAATGGTCCTATACCACACTGTCATTCCAAACTCTCACTCGAAAAATCCCAAGCCCATCGTCTTCTCCCAAGCATCTGACACCCAAGACAATTTCCTGACCGAATTTCCTCCAGCCACGGTGGCAATATTTCTTCCAGATCACCCTATACGAACACCCAATCAGGCAAAAACGTTCGAGCAGAAACTCAGCTTCTTAACGGGCTTGCCAACGTGCGAATCTCATCCAACGTACGAGAAAAACAACAAATAGCTTCGTTAATCCGGCAACAGCACGTTCTCTCATCGGCCATTATCTTGCGTATAAGGATCGTAATAATGTCTTGATAACCCTTCCACGACCGGTTCCTCCTCCCCTCCTTCGCGTATCGCCTTCCGTTAATGAGATGCATCGTTACACGCGTTGCGATCGATCTTAACACGCGGCGAATAGCAACGATCCTCGCTTTGTCCGTTCAGGGATTCCATTCTGGATCGTTCGTAGTTAGATAGATGCTAGATCGATTTGTTAACATCTCAGACACGAAATTTTGATCCATACAGCTTATCAATTTCGCAATTTATTGATTTATGTTCAAAAATATACCTTGAAAAATATACCATTTTTTAAATACAGGTTTATTAATTAATAATTATTAGCACTCCATTGGCGTCTCCACGGGGACACTGATAATTTGCAATTTGTTATTCTGTTTTATTTTATTTCTGGTAATAAAAATAGAAAAATAAATGAAGTTAGTGTGCAAATAAATTCACGGATATTTGCAATTTCTTTGCTACGAAAATGCTATGAAAAGGGTTAACCCTTTACACTCGCGAGGTGACCTTCAAGCACCATTCAATGAAATTTTGAAGATCGATATTAATTAATATATCAGATTTGAGACAATGCAACAGAGAGAGACGCCCTTTAGTCGCCATTTGATAAAATTTCGAACACTGATATTAATTACTATGTCAAATTTAAGATAATGTAACGGTGTGAGAGGTATCGAAATCAAATAATTCTACGTGTTATTATAAATTTTTCATTTACTGCTCAAAAAAATATCGTCATATAGTATCTATATATCCGTAATCTATAGTATCTATAGTATAGTATAGTATAGCTCTATAATATTTTTGAACTCCTATCCTTTTTTAGCCAAAAAATCGTCGAGTGCAAAGGCCTAAATAATTTCTTGTGTTAATTATTACACGATTTCCTATTTATTTATTTTTATCTTTCTTATTTATCTATCCTTATCTTCTGTTTCCCCGGTTTACTATAATTCTAATAAGATGGAAGAAAAATTATATTAAAAATGGAAAGTCCATGTGGAAAGAACTAACACAAAAAGGAAACTGATTACATAAAAAATAGATTACGATGGAAATTATATTTTTATGTTTAAAATAAATTTCTACCTTTCATTTTGTGGACTTAATCAGCTTGGTAAACGAACGGCTAACACACTATTAGCGAAATCATGTAATATCGTGCAATCATTGTATAATGTGTTAATATCACAAGGTGGGATGAAAAACAGTAGTAAAAAGGCTACTATACCTCAAAGAGATAACTGGTCATACGAAAGAGGATATTAATACTTGAACTAGCAAACCAGACAAGATGATTGGTTTCAGCTGTTTAGTTCTTGCAGCTACTGGAACCGTGTAGCTGTATTTGGCTAAACTGAAGTTGACTTTTATTGAAATAAAAACATAATTATACACGCGTATCTATTTCCAACATACAACTTTATAATACCATTATCCGTGTATAGTATATTTAGGTACACTTTGCAGGATGCTATATAATTCTAGTGCTAACCGATCAGCGTTTAAAGTCGATCCCGATTAGTTACAGTTGGAGTGATCGAGAGGATGATCAAAGATGGAAAAGTGGTGGATCAATTAGTGCAGAAGTATTTACGAGAATCCTAAGATTGGAACTGAAGGAAGGAAATGTGAAAGTGAGGTTAGAAATTGAGAACTTAGCATACAAGCTTAAAATTTGGAACAGAGAAACTGGAAAAAGATAGAAGTGGAGGCATTCAGAACTGAGGATGAAGATTTAGACATTGATATTTAGTTACTAAATTCAGATGATATTGAATTGGGAGACTATTAAGCTTGAAATTGGAAAATTGAAAATAATCAGTTGGAATTAATGAGAGCCAAATGAGGACGTTGATCCTAAATGCGATTAAACTGAGAGACTCTAAGCTAGGAACTAGGAAGATGGGATTAATGGAGACTGACAAGGATTAATATCGGGAAATTAAGAATTTAAATTTAAATAACTTGGAAGAATAAAAATTTCTCTATACAGCTGAAATATTTTTTGAGCCCATTCAGCTACGTGTAGCTTCATTAGAAGCCTGATGACCCACTGGTACTCTCCTCTTTTTGCTCATCGTCGGCTCAGCGATTGATATATTGTAACGTCTTGCTAACGGATTCTTGGATTAACAAGCAGCTTTTCGTTAATTAAGATTCCACGATAAGATCCTTCGTGGTACACCTAACTACCTGTTTCTAGGATCAATAGAAGACAGATTTCCCAACTTTAACCAAACACGTTATCCCATATACCTCCTGTAACATCAGACTCCATTGATCCTGTACAAACAATCTCGATTCGATAAACTTCTATCGAGTAATAAATCCAAACTCTCCAGACCACCCTAGATCGAAAGTCTAACGTGTATAAAAATGGAGCGTAACGACTTCCATTTCCCAAGCTTTACTTCGTTAACTTCAACATTAGCTTACATTACATTAGTCTACGTAACTTCATTAATCTACCACGGTCATTAGCCCCTGCATGAGCCTTTCTAACATCTTTATACTGCAAGACAACTGTATGAAATACCAGAAAAGTGACAAGGATCATGGATGAAAGGATAAAATCACAGGACAAACGGGTTGATTTGCAAAATGGATGTAGTGGATCAAAATAATTCGAGGGCCAACTGGCCAATTCGCAAAATAGATGCGGAGGATCGAAATAATTCGAGGACCAACTAGCAAATTCGCAAAATAGTCGCGGAGGATCGAAATAATTAGAAGACCAACTGGCTAATTCGCAAAATAGTTGTGGAGGGTCGAAATAATTCGAGGGCCAAGTGGCAAATTTGCAAAATAGTCAAGGAAAATCGAAATAATTAAAAGACCAACTGGCTAATTTGTAAAATAGTCTCTGGGAATCGAAATAATTCGAGGGCCAACTGGCCCAATCGCAAAATAGATGCGGAGGATCGAAATAATTCGAGGGCCAAGTGGCAAATTCGCAAAATAGTCGAGGAAAATCGAAATAATTAAAAGATCAACTGACTAATTCGCAAAATAGTTGTGGAAGGTCGAAATAATTCGAGGACCAATCGGTCTATTTGCAAAATGGACGCAAAAGATGGGAATAATCCAAAGACCAACTGGCCAATTCGCAAAATAGACGCGGAGGATCGAAATAATTCGAGAACCAGTCAATTCGCAAAGCAGTCGCGGAGGATCGAAATAATTCGCGGACCACCTCTATTTGCAAAATGGACGCGGAGGATCGAAATAATTCGAGAACCAGTCAATTCGCAAAGCAGTCGCGGAGGATCGAAATAATTCGCGGACCACCTCTATTTGCAAAATGGACGCGGAGGATCGAAATAATCCGGTGAAAAAACAGAAGAAGAGGAGTCACGTGATACGGTGGCCTCTGTTCAAGTTACAGTGGCGCCTTTTTGCATTTTTCCAGCTCGACTCCGTAGTCACGACTTTGACCCCCCTGTCCCTCTGTTCCTCCCCCTTTTCTGCTCGTTGTCTGCGATCGTCCTCGTACATTTACGTTCGCCATTCCTCTACGTCCACGTGTGCTACATCCACCTAGGCTCCTTCCTGCAGTACGTCCGACACTCGGCCCGTATCTACAACCAAGCCGTGTACTTTGGACAGAGCTGATCTGGCTAGTGTACAGGACCATGCATACGTGGTGGATCCTATGGGGTTAGTTCCTTACAGGGTTTGTTACGATACATGATATACGACTATATACGAACAGAGAAAAATTCGAAGCTGTGGTGATATACTGAACACAGATTGCAGTGATACAGACGCTATATAGGGGGCGTTGTCTTTGATCTAGTGGCACACAAAAATGTTCCTTACATCTATACACTTCTACATTCACTACTCTAAATTCTCTCCATTTTTCATTAACACTAAACCAACCATGGTCTAAATCACCAAACTTTCCAAACTTTCATTAAAAATTTCGTTAAAAACGTTATCACCTTGATCACTTGTCTTCGTGATTTTTCTTCCAATATACGTATAATGGTAGGTTTAGTATTAAACACCTCTTTATATAATAGGACCAACAGAGCTAGAGGATCAGGATGAAACATTTTCAAATAAAGCTCTGATGCAATACTATCTTCTATCTCAAAATAAAAGAACCAAAAGTGAAGTGCACCTCAGATAATCCCAATCTGAGCAAAAACTAAAAAACTGCTATACCGTTACACGCGAGATCTAAATCACGGTCACGAGGTGTCAAAGAAAGGAAAAAAAGGAGAAGAAATAGCGGAACCCCAAGTTAGACCACGCTGAAGATGCACGAAAAACGCGAACCCAAGCCTAACCCAAGGTATTATACCCATTCTCCCATCGATTCCACCTTCGGAGCAGTTCCACGAAGCAGCCAATTAGCCTTAACTACAACACCCCGTGCACACGAGGCAAGGTGGCGATGGTCCAAAAGGAGGTCGGAAGATGTAGCCAAAGCGGAGTGGCCGGGAGCTGAAAGGGCGGACAGAGGCGAGGAGAAACGTCCGACGACGGTGACCAGGAATCTAACACCTAGCCTACCTAGGTAGGTAGTGCGAGTTTTTTCATTAGGAGAGCGGCGATCGAGCGGCGGCGAGTGTTCGCATATTAAAAGGAAAGAGCGAAGCTATTGGCGGGCCCGGGGAACGGGCCCGGGAGGCGGTCCATCGTTCTCCGACTCCGGGACTCTTATCCGTTCTCCGCCGACCTTATTGGTCACCGCCTCCCCGATCGCGCCTACCGACCCTCTTCTTGCACCGAGTTTTCCGCGACCCACGATCGCCACGATCCTACACGGCGGACACGGGGACTTGGGTTGGATGGGCCGACCCGAGGTGCAACCCTTCGAATTCGCAGCTACTCTCGCTGGCAAACATTTGGGAACCAAAGTAACCTATCTATTGCAGCAAATGATTATAACTGTAACACCTTTGGTTCCCTGTATATACTATTTACGACCTTCACCCTTTGCACTCCGAATTATTTGTCAATTCTGTTGCCAACAACTCCCTATTTTATTATTTTATATATTTTATTTGAAATTTACTTCAAAGGACAGTTCCTCGACTACTAATTATTTTAAACAATTTTGTTTATTAATTATATTAAGGACTGCAAAGGAGTGCAAGGGGTTAAATCCTTTGACTATCTTGCATCTGTGATACTGTGGGTGCTTAGAATTTCGCGCTTGTGATACCGTGAGCAACCAAAAGCCCACACACAGTGGTACAGTAATAATTTACTGCGGAATACAAAGAAATAAACAATATTGCTTTGATTATTACCAAAATATACAATAATTTCTCAGGAATGCACACCTAACGAAAAATTTCACCGTTCTCAGTGTATGTACATCACAAATGGATACCTAATGAGTATTATATTTAATTCTTTCCAAGTACTTCTAAAAATGTTCAAATTACTAAGTCACATTTACCCTAAATACTTTACCAATTTCGTCACCGAATCGAATACCTAATCGATTCCAACATGGGAGCCCACGGATCACAGTGGACAGTAGCGCATTAGATCCGCCATTTGCGCACTTTCAGGTCACGTTGGCTGATCGCGTAAAAAGCCTCTCATTTGCCTAAACAATGGTAAACCGAACGTGCAACCTTATGGAACATTAAACGATCCTAAAAGGGGAGAAAAAATTCCCCTGGGAATATCCTGCACGCTCCGTCCTACCAACTCCATCGCTATACCTGTTGCTCCGTGGTCCAGCGCAAAAACCCTCACCCTCGAATTCAATGAACCGATCGCTCGCACCTCTTTTCACCTCCTTCCAGCAAAACGAACCAACGGTCTCCTCTACTAGGCTTCTTGCAGCCGTAAAACGCGGCAAAAATAGGGCAATTTATCTCGATCGTTTCGGTTCGTTAGCCGCGAAACGGTTCGCCGAATGGAGTCAGCTCGCACAACAATAGGACTGAGCGAAGGAGGCAGGTTGGAAGAGGAAAGTGGAAGAGACGCATGGAGGGTGGGATTTTCATGGGTTTGCCAGAAATCCCGCGGAGGGTTGTCGAACAGCACGGATCGCGACAAAAGATACAATGACTGGACGAGAATCGAGCGAGTTTCACGGTAGAACGGAACGAAAACGAGCAGCTACGAACATTCTCACGGCTGAGGAAACCCTTATTGTTGTTTAGGGCTCGGCACAGGGCCCCGAGCGGAAAGTCACGCGACCAAAAGGCAAAAAAGGAAGAGGAAATAAGAGGGAGATCCGGTTAATTGCCGGCGAAACGTTTGCTACCCCCTGTTCATGCACCGTGTAACTGCTCGATCGACTCTGAGTCCGACTCTCTCCCCTCTAATCTTCCCTTCCTTTCCGTTATTACCGGGCTATTTAAGAACGATTATGCCACCTTTCAGGGTGTTTAGCCGACGTTTCGCAACTTGCGCGCAAAGTTTCCTTAACCCCCTTCCGTTGCTATTTAATCGCGAGCAACTGTGCATTGGAAAATTATTTCGTTTTAATTAGCCACCCTGTACCTTGCATTCGCGACAGGGTTATAGAAGCTGTTGGGGTACAGGATATGATAGCTGAAATCAACAACCAATCTTCATATATAGTTAATATTGGGACACTTAATAAATTCTAATCTAAAGTGCATCATGACAATTTTTTCTGGAAATTTTATGGTTGTGTGGGTTAGGTAGGTATAATCCCATAAGAGAAATGCAAGTAGAAAATTTGAAGAGAGTAATTGCAGTAAAATGGAATTATTTTTGAAACAATGGAGAAAAACCGATGGATCGATAGACTGGGCTTTGTGATGACGCTTTTGTGATCACCATATATCTAATATTGTAAGGAAAAACGCGAAAAAATTCTAGTTTCTTTGTCGACTGAGTTGTAAAACATACAATTCACCTATCTACCAGGAAAAAATAGATAAAGACAAATTTCACGTACTCGGAAAAATTATTCAACTTACGACCACAGATATGAACGCTTTGTATTCGAGTGACCAGCTTTTTCAAGGAACTTTTCGTAACAAAAAGAATAATTGGGCCAAATTTATTCTTAATTTATTAGTGGTCTTAAAGCAATTTCCGAATTCGTAAATTTTCCCAGCAAACAGTTCAATATACTAGGTCGATATACCACACCGATACTTTTGCGAATAAATAAGTATAATATTCAAGATAATAAATTCAGAGGACCAATTGCGAAAAAAGAACCAATGGGTCATCATCGAACGACAGAAATTCGAAGAGGGACGGTGTGTCGAGCAATTTTATCGGATTCCTCGTAAATACGACAGAGGAAACACTGCGTGGATGGTAGCCACGAGCTGTCCGCCTAATGCCAGCCAGCTTAACGTAGTACGCGCCGACCAAACAAAACCCGGTGCTCGCGGAATTCGTCACGTAGCAGAGATTTGCGGCCGTTCGCGAATTCACGCGGCCGATTACCAGATCATTACGTTACGTAACGCTCCGGCCACGGAGAATTCTTTGCCCCGGCCGGCCATTTTTCGGACGCTATATCTTCCATAGGCTACACTACGCTAGGTACTATGCTTCTGAACCTGTGCTTCTCAACTTTCTATTACCGTGTGAACCCTCTAGAAATTTGTATATTATGTGGACAGAGAGATAAAATTTGATATATGTAGATACATAAAACTAGCATGAAGGTAGCATAACGTAGCACAGTATAGCGCATTATAGCTAACTTAGCATATTTAATATAATATAGTAAAGTTAGCTTATATGGTATATACTACACTATATAGTATATATTATAATGTAATATATCATAATACACTATATAGTACATATTATAATATAATATAGCATAATATAGTATATATTATAATATAGCGTAGCAAAGTTAGCATAATACAGTATAGTTAGCTTAACGTGGTATATACTACACTATAGTACATATAACATAATGCTACTATACTAGTATATATTATAATATAGCGTAGCAAAGTTAGCATAATACAGTATAGTTAGCTTACACGGTATATACTACGCTGTATAATAGATATAATATAATACTACTATAGTAGTATATATTATAATATAGAACGGCATAATACAATATGATACGGTATAATATATACGCGAAATAAATTTTATTAACCTCACCATTTAACTGCCAATGGCGCGTGCCACAGTCAACAGCAATGTCGAACACGTGGAGATACGTCGAGACACATCGAACCATTTCGTCCGAACGCGGCGAACAATAACACGCAACTGAACCAGGAAAATATCGCCGAAAATTAACCATGAGCCTGACCAGTGATGTTTACATTCAGCCCTATCTACGACCGGCTCTCGCCTGTGTTTTGACCGATGTTCTTACGAGTCCCGCTCGATATTGTACGCAAAGAGGTTAGTAACCCCAGAAATTCAACTAACTCTACATACAATATCAATCCTTATATCATGAGCACTAATTATTTAAAAAATGCATACATATATTTCTTCCTTTTTCTTTCCAGTGGAATTCAATAGCAAAAATTGGAAAAATGATTGGTCAACACTGCTGGAAATATTAGATCACGAAAAATATTTTTCTCGTAAAATTATAACCTCAATTCCTGATTCTCAGATACGATGATGGAACTTTTAATTTTTAATTTAAAAATTTGGGACTTTTTTTTATCGGAGAGTCACTGATTCTGATTTAATAAAATAAAATAAATGGTAAGGGCCGTTTGTATGACGACACGTTCATGGAGCGCGATGGCAGTGGAGGGGGAAGCCGAATTCCGGCAGTAGCGTATCGGCAGTGGAACGAATCGGACGCTGATAAACCTGCTCCGAACGGCATATTAACATATTCCTACTTTACTTCCCCTTACCTCGCTTATTACACTAACAGGACAAGTCTAATATGCTATTATTAATTACATTATGAATTTTAGATTTCAATCAATATGTATATCAAGTTCATTTAAATTAAAAATCAACATAGAAGTATGAATTACAGTGATGAATTCTTTAAATTATTATTAACAATTTTCATCAAACTGGCACAGAATTATAATTGCGAGATATTTATCGACACTAAACTTTCATGAAAATAATATCAATTATAATAAACACGACACTTTAATTATTATTACCGTCTGTATATATTATACTTATATACACATTATAATTCGAATATCAATCCTTTTCTGCAATAAAATCAGTGACATTTTTTATAATAATAAATTTCCCAAAAATTATATATAAATTAACTAAAATAATTATTTTACTTCACTATTTTCTTCGTTACTTTAAATTTAAATATTAATTATCTTTCTAATTTTACTAGAGCTGCTTTCGACTGCAAAGTTATAAAATTCCCAATTGCATAAAGATGATCAATTATTATCATCGATATGCCAGTACTAAAGTTCCAATTATTATTTCCAAAATGTCAATGCTTTTCTGCAATAAAATCGGTGACATTTTTTATAACAATAAATTAACTAAAATAATTATTTTATTTCACTATTTTCTACGCTACTTTAAATTTAAATATTATCTTTCTAATTTTGCTAGAGTTGCTTTCGAGTCGAAATTATAAAATTCCCAGTTGCATAAAGGTGATCAATTATTATTATCAATATACTAGTACTAAAGTCCCAATTATTATTTTATTAAATAAAATATTCTTTAAAAATATTTTTCTGAAATATTTAAAAAAATATAAAATTTCGATATTTCTCCGGATATTTTGCAATTTGCCAATATTATGAAAGAAGCTTTCTTCGACAGAAGTCGTTGAACCGGATGGACAAGGCGACGAGGAAAGTATGTTTCGAGATTGAGGCGGTCGCGCTTATTATTTTCGTTCATAATTAACCGCTTATTAGTAACGCTCGCTAAACGCATAGCGTAATGCATATTTATGTCATACAACGTCTATCGGCACGCACCTTCACACGAGCCAGTCCGTTCAGCAAAGTCCACGCATTAGAAACGTAATGATTCCCGCGTTCAACGCACGCTAATTGAAAATACCGGCGAGGTCTTCTTAAGTGCCGTACCCACTCGAAGGAAATTTAATTTAATGGCTTAATTCAACGGCTACCTTCCTCGTCGTATGAGATTCAAATTGCCTCGGATTTATTAGTTTTCGGACCGAAAGCGAAGATTCGCTGATGGAAATTTCATTACACGTTATATAACGAACTTATTTTCTCTGGAGCATAGGAAATCTCTCGCGTTACCTTGCTAATTGCTATATTTACCAAGATTTACGAAGATTCGAAGGTTCGTCGAAGAGTATTGAATAGGGGGTGCAGAGGAAAAGGGGTAGCATAAGCGACAAATTATTTAATTGAAAAAAATTCTGGGTAAAATTAAAGTTTAGTCGAAACTTAATAAAAGAAGAAAAATCTCGGTGATATACATCCATACTGGAAGATTTGTCGAGGTAATTTAAATATTTTGTCAATTTTTTTATGCATTTTCCCCACCCAAATATTTATTATATTTGATTAACCTAAGTGAGTACGACAAGTTAATTGGAACTGGATTTTCTGATTAACAATATACCCCTCTTATCATCATCTACCTATTCCTAGAGCAGTAACCAATTAACTTATCAGAAATGACGAATTTATTCCTCGTATACAGATTTACTGTTATTTTCATTATAATTTATTTCCAGAATTATTTCTCGCTTGCTAAACCTCTTAAACAAGACCTTTCTATTTTATTTATTCCGGTACACGTCTTATAATAATACCGCTGACCCTTCGCTTCTCAATCTCCATCGAACGAATTAATTCTTAACAGCTATAATTACCTCTAACTACTCCAAGATGTGCTCAGATTTGTATGCAAATATACGTCTACCTCATTACTACCCAATTCCTTTTAGAAATATAATCCTCAGTCTCACACGAGGAAAGAGATCATTAGCCATGAGAAACTCGATGCTGAATAAATTCTGAACGAAAAAGGAAGACTCGAAGAATTGCCTACAATGAACACGATTATGCTATCATTAAACACTAATATCGCCAGCTCGTGCTAATCACGATACACGTTCTCCGAAAATAACGTTCAAAAAAGGACGAGCCAATTACCGTCTTAAAACAGCTCGTTAACTCATTGTCAGCCCGAGAAGAACAAGGATGCCGGTGAGAAAAGAAAGAAGGGAAGCCAGAAACAAATCACGGTCCGTGGAAATCGAATCGCTCTTACCACCTTCCCGACTTCAGCTGGTCTAGGGATACCCTGGTCGTAAAAACCGGCTGGATCCCCTACTGTTACATCGTCATGGCTACGAAAAGATTTGTTCGTGACACGGGTATCCCTGCGCCGTAAGAATGTCCAGGACCAGGGTTGACGAAGAAGAACAAGAGGAAGAAGAGGAAGAAGGCGAAGTCCATGGAAGAGCAACTCGATGGAGCGTGACTCGGTCGGATTCGACGAAAGTGAGAATAAACCGGCGAGGATAATGGCCAGACGAGGGAAAAACCACGTCGAGGATGGCAGAGGTGGCGGTGGAGGCAGGGAAAAAAGCTCCTTTCGCGGCTCTACCACCGGCAACGGCTGCCCTTTCGATAGATCGAGTTTTTACGCGATCGTAGAAATGCCAGTCCTCGCGTCGCTCCTCGAGAACCATTTTCGTGTAACAAAGAGGATCCTTCCACCCCTGTTACAAACGTGTCATCGTGGAACCAAGGGGTTAATCGATGTTTCCATCCTTTATTCTATTCCCTTTGTTCCTCTTCTGTTCCTCTTTTAGGCAAGCTTCAAAGTCAAACTCAGACACTGCAGGTATCACGAGAATAATTGTTACAGCCTGTTTGCTTTTGCAGTTACCGATGACACGTATAGTGTCATTTAGATGAAACGTGATCAGACAGGTGTGATTGGTAATTAGTCAGTAAGTTGGAATATGTGAATTTTCTTAACTGGACAGGTACTTGCTACCATTAGCTTAAAACAGGGTGTCAACGTCATCATTTGGATGTATTACAGAGACTCATTTGCTCCTAGCAGATCTTTCAGACTGACTTCTGAGCCTCCTACAATAAATGCTGCTCACAAAATTAATTTCTATGTGATTATTCTACTCTAATCATTGCTATTTAACATACTATGTATTGCATTTAAGTATACCTTACTGATGACTGAAGTTTCAGTATTCTCTTAGAGGAAGCTTCAAAGATATCAAGAATGAAGTTACAATAGCTAGAGACTGGGATAGTTTTCTAGAGATCCTTTGTGTGGTTTCACCTTTATAACCTGTAGTCTTATTTGGTTTCAAGTTTTTACAGTATCCTTAAGTATATTGGATTTAAATTGCATCTCATTTCCTTTACAAGGAGTCCTGCTTGGAACAGAGACCTTTAGCAATGCATTACTGTTATCTTAATACCTTAACGACGAGCTTCAGAAGCCAATTAATGTCTTAACATAAATTTATGTTATCTGCGAAGCCTGTCAGGATTAATCTTTCCTCCAATTTTCTACAAATTCTTCCAATAAGATACCAACGTCCAGAGTGAAGTAGACAAAATGCCGATCCCGATCTTTCTTCCAATTCTCCACTAATTCTCATCAATGAAATTACCAACCTGCAATTACAGTGTTACACGATATTAATAAAAGCGAACGTTCGCATTGCCAAAAACAGTCGTGTGCACCTTCGTTAACTGGAAGAACAAGAAGTTTGGAACCAGTCCTGATTCTCTGATTGATTCGCTGGTTCCTCTATTGGAAGAAGAAAATTTATTTCTCTCCGAAGGAAGATTTCGAAGAAATGAACGTACGCAGAAACGATATCGCGTTGATTGAAAAACAGTCACGCAATAAACATTATAACCCCGTGACGGTATCGGGGCCGAAGTATGAGGAAGTCGAACGCACAATCGTTTTTCAGTCCTTTTGTATATATAATGAAGAACCGCCGTTGGTTACGCAAGACGTTGTACAATAATGAAGCAATTTACTTCCGCCAAAACGTGACATTATTTATAATCCGTCTCGTCGACGTGTTTTGGATTTCAGTGGAAAAAGTTGCCGATCTTGTAATAACAGCCTGCACACGAGCAACAGGTAATCCTCGACATTCTAATGCGAGTTCGAACGGTGTACCACGTGTATTGGAACGAAATTGGATTTATCGTTATCGCCTGATGCAACGACATTTTTCCCGGTGAAATAGAAATTGTCGAATATCCGAAGAAACGACGAAAGGATCGGAATATAAATAATATACGAGAAACATAGAGAAATCTATGGAGAGATTGAAAATGTTAAAAATGTGGATAGAGAGAAAAATGAGAGAGATGTGTACATAGAAAGCACTGTTTTGAGAAAATAATCAAAGAGAAATTCAGTATTGAGAAGATTTTAAAGAATGACGATGGAATAGTTAGAATATAAATAAGGATAAGAAATATAGAAAAATAAGAATATTAAAATTTTTGACGAATCTGTTAAAAAAAGAATAAATGGTTGAAGGCAAATGTTGCAAGTATAAAGATATGGCAAGGTACCAAGGAGATTAAAACTGCTTTTAAAACATTTTATCGACCTATATTCTTAGCCTTCAACACTTCTTTCTTTGGAAATTTACTCGAAGAACTTCTTCAACAAATAATAAAATATTTCTCAAGTATTTCCTAAACCTGAAACTTCTGAGTGTTTATGGCATTAAATTTTGGAGATAAAATGGAAGAAAATCAAAAATTCCATCTAATATTACTTAAACTATTTTTCCAAAAATTACAGCAACATTCTATTAACAACTCATTAAAATTAGATCATGTTTCTCAAATTATGGATCATTATAATCATTCAGAAGACACTCAATCATCTTTCCCAAACTCGGATCAAAGGACCCAAAACGAAAGGACTCAATGTCCATGGAATAAGAAAATAAAAAAGAAAATGAAAAATCAAATAAACAAACGAAAAATTCCATCTAATATTACTTAAACTATTTTTCCAAAAATTACAGCAACATTCTATTAACAACTCATTAAAATTAGATCATGTTTCTCAAATTATGGATCATTATAATCATTCAGAAGACACTCAATCATCTTTCCCAAACTCGGATCAAAGGACCCAAAACGAAAGGACTCAATGTCCATGGAATAAGAAAATAAAAAAGAAAATGAAAAATCAAATAAACAAACGAAAAATTCTATCTAATATTACTTAAACTATTTTTCCAAAAATTACAGCAACATTCTATTAACAACTCATTAAAATTAGATCATGTTTCTCAAATTATGGATCATTATAATCATTCAGAAGACACTCAATCATCTTTCCCAAACTCGGATCAAAGGACCCAAAACGAAAGGACTCAATGTCCATGGAATAAGAAAATAAAAAAGAAAATGAAAAATCAAATAAACAAACGAAAAATTCTATCTAATATTACTTAAACTATTTTTCCAAAAATTACAGCAACATTCTATTAACAACTCATTAAAATTAGATCATGTTTCTCAAATTATGGATCATTATAATCATTCAGAAGACACTCAATCATTTTCCACAAACTTGGTTCAAAGACTGCACGAAAGGACCCAATGTCCATGGAACAAGAAAATGAAAAAGAAAACGAAAAATGAAATAAACAAAGGAAAAATGATTGTAAAATGTTTAAAACGATAAAGGAACGTGTTATTGGCACAATATACGCTTTCGAATCTGCTATCGGGCCCATGATACTCGCGTTTCCGTCCACGTGGTGGCGGTAAAGAGGTTTTACGACGGTCCACGCTGTTTTTACGCGGGTTTCGCCGATAATCGGGCTATCTCGATTCAAAGGCAGCGACGCCGCTACCGTTTTCAGCCAATCGTCGAACCAGGCGAAATTATTACCGATATGCCGGGATTGTTTTGTCACTGATAACACGGTACGTGATAAATCTCATGGAGAACTCGAGATTCTTGCTATTCCACGATCGTCATCCGTCGTATCAAAGTTCACTTAGCCAATTAAGACACTCCTTTCCATCGTCTCGCAGCCTGTCCTCTTATCTTTCATTGTTCTTCCCCGATTTCAATTTTCGGTTGCATCATCGAAAATGATCGCCGTTAGATCTGCTACCTCGATCAGTTTCTCCACGAATTACTCGACTTCGATAGATATCCAAGATAACCAAAGAATTCCAGCTTAATTCGACTTCTCGAGAAAACAAAATCGTCGATTTGAAGATGCCAAAAAGATGGGAAAAAGCTTGGAAATTTTACGTAACCAGATCGTAGATACTCCTGAGAATACCCGTGCTGGGAAAACAGAGATCCCTGGGGATTAAAAGCTTCTTCCTTTCAAGCAATTATATAATAATAAGATTCTTTCGATGTATTAATCTTTGCCTCGTTTTCCGTGCACTTGGAACCTACCCCTCGTTTAATAAAACATCGGTACTTCGCCAAAATCTAGATTTCCAATCTACCAAACAGTCACAAGTTGCTGAAACTTTGATCGATGACAAAGTTAACTTCACTCGCCGAGATTCCATCACAAAATTCAATCGATAGAAATTAATTATAAGATACGCTCCAAACAGCCACTCGTACATTACAATCTTTCCAATCGGTCATCTTGAGAATTAACATTTCTTCGCAGAATATCCAAGAACTCCAGAAGATATTTTTCCTCAGGTCGTTTCAACTCCTTCTCCTAAAACTATACCAAGTGTACAATACCAAACTTCGAATATAAAAGATGGAATAGAAAGGATAAAAGTGCGAGATAGGACGAGGATAGAAATTCGCCAGAGGGGGTACCAAGGTAATCCCCAGAGCGATGCAGTTAGAAACCAGGATTACCTACGCGATAGTCCTCGTTGTCCGATCTATCTGACAGAAATCGGCTCGGTAATGGGCCGATAGAAGAAATTCCCGAACGGTAACCGCAGAAGTTTCCGCTGTGGGCTATTGATTTAAGGGAATAGCGAATCCATGACCGCTAACACACGCTCGCCTCTCTCAATTTCAATAAGCAATTGCGAGAACAACGGTCACGATTCTAGCTGGAAACTAGACCGAACACGACGCAGCCTAGCCTGGAATTCTTTTACTGTCTCTCTGTCGTTGCTGCCCCTCTTTTTTCCTCCTTCTTCTCTCTCCCTTCTGCGCTTGCTTCGTTAACCATGCAGAATGGTCATTTACAATTTAGAAATCCTGTCCCAGCGCTGACACGTGTTTTCAATCGGGAGCGGTATAGGGAGAGGTAGACCTACGGATGAAAAGAGGCATGAGTTATCAAGGATTGAGAGAGCATTACGGCAATTTTTCGTGGTACCTTGCGAAGGGTTAGAGATTAGTTCAGGGAGATTCGGTGGCCTGGATTCTGTAAGGTTGATTTCTTCCACAGGGTGGAAGATCTTTCGGAAGAGATAGTGGAAGTGATTCACGTGGTTATTGTAACACGACACGAGTTCTTTGTTTTAAGCAAGGCTCCGCTATGTTCTTCTTCTCTTTTAACACTTTGTCTTTTTAATCACAGAGGAGACTACACCGGCGGAGCTTCATAAGCATATAGGTCAAGAATTCACTTGGCCATCTTCTTGTGCTAATTATAACTATTCCGTATCGATTACTACGAACCGCTTGCTTTCTTTTTCCCAAGAAAACACCCCCTTTCTTGCAAGAAAATTTCCTAGTTCCGAGGCAACCCCTAAAATGGAAATTGGCAGACATCTGCTCTGAATATAATTGTACTATCACGAGACCTTAACTGCATTTCCATGCAACAGATACGTATGCATCTTCAAAATAACCTTGGAGCCTTTTAGGCTAACTTCCTCTAAAAATCCTACATACAGAAGGGAACTTCGAAATCACCCAAATAAGTCAGACTTCAAAAGAATCTTCAAAATCTTCCTTCAAAAATCCCACAATAAATTTCACATGACAAGAGGAGTTATACAGATCGCTATCTAAATAAATCAATCTTTAAAACCTTCTTCCCTTCATCTTCTTTAAGTTTGCTAAAAATCCTACAATAAATCTAGCATAAAGCAAAGAGCTTCAAAGATTGCCATCTTTCCCCGTCCCGTCGCAAGCTCGTTGCACGAGCCAGGAAGCAAAAATGGAGAAAAACGATGATGCATGATTTACCTCCGTCTTTTGGACTGTTGCGCGTCCCCGTGGGTTTGCTGCATATGATGAGGCGATAGGTTAGGCCCGTAAGACAGCAGCTGACTTCCGGAGCTCGGACAGGCTGGCGGGGGCGGCGGGGGTGGCGGGCCCAATTGGTAGCCGACGGACGTGGCGGAGGGTATGTAATGCGAGGGGCCCGCTCCCGGGCCCAAACCAACCCCATACCCGCCGCCGCCCGTCCCGCCCCCGTACATACCACTACCGCCGGGATACTCTATTTTGCCGGCCTTTTTGCCACTGTGCTCAACAGGGAACCTCGTACTAAACGTCCAGAGAAATTTTAATTCATGTAACGGAGGTTAGGTGTTCATCTTGGACACTGAGTCGATGGATTATCACGAAGACTTGGAATTCCTCACTGTTTTAAAGTGTTCAAGAGCACCGTGTTGGATATCCTTTATTATGGTTTTGGTAGCAAGATGTTGATGTTGAATGGAATAAAAATTGATGGATAAAATATAAGATGATCTTCTGTGATGATTCTTTGGGTCTTGAAGAAATCTTGCTAAGGTTACAGCATTTTTCTGTGAGATTTAGTATAATTCTGAGACGTTTCCTTTGATTCCTGCGATGATTGCAGATTCATTACGACCTGTTTAGTTCTAAAATCATAGAACTTTCCTGTTGCATGAAGATTCTTGCAATTCTCTGAGAATCCAGCTAATTCCAGTTTATGAGAAGTCAATGTTCATGGCTGAATCTTATCATGAGCGTTTATGGTGGAATTAAATTGTTCAAATTTCCTTAATCAGTTCATCATCCTGCTACCTCTAATCTCAGGAAGAGGTTATACGTGGCCAGTTTAAAAGAAACTTTTCTACATGTATTCCTGTGGTTATCGCCAGATCTCGAACCTCAAGATGGCCCACAGATTGCACAGGAAGTGTCCACAGGGATTACCTGGATCTCTTCGCCTCTACCACTGTTTCCTTGCAATCCAAAGCCAGTCTACGCTCAGCATCAACTCGTAGCACATCTTTCGTCGACTCTCTTCAACCACCTTCTTACAAAATCCTCTCACCGCGATTCTTTCCAACTTCTTGCAATCTAAAATCACATATTAATCTCAGTAGTACTCCGACAAGAAAATTCGTTTTACCATCGCGTTTTTAGAACTCTATACTACAACTTCCATGTTCCATGACTGGATAGCTCTCCTGCTGGATTCGAGGATCCCAATAGGAATCCTGAGACCGTTCGTTCACCCTGGCCAGGGTTATCTCGTCATCTGGTTCCCGCGAAGATCTATGCTCGACGAATCTTTGATACTTTACACCCTGTTCACAGCAACGCAGTGGGCCCCGTCTGCCTGATATTCCAGACCTGTTGCTCGTAGATATCCCCAGTGACTTTTTTCCAGAGATCCAACAGGTATTTATGGGTGACGCGCGCAGGAATTATCCTCGCACCGCCTTTATTTCAGCTTTTCCACCAGTGCTGCAGCGAAAACTCCGAGCTTATTATCTCCGCTGCTCCACGAGGTCCTTAGAAGCTTCCAGAATCTTCCTTCTCGCAACAATTCGAAATCTATTTGCAAATTAATCGATCCAAGCCCACACTTTCAGCGACGAATCCTTCAGAAGAGTCAAAGAGTTCCATGCAAAGAGTTCTAGATTTTTTAATAACAATTGGAGGTTTAGAGTTGCAGTTTCGTCAAAGTTGGTTCGATTCGTGGCACGATCATCGGCAACATAGAGGGGTACCATGGACGACGGCTGGACGGAGCGACCATTGTTCGATATCGACAATTTTGGCCCCGTTTTCGAAAACACACACGCGACGGAACACTTTCACGCGAGCCTAATAAGACCAACTAATTCACAGCAACGTCTCATGGATGACACTAGACATTATAAATAGAGTTTCATCGTGGATTCCTGGCTGGAATCATCATTGGAAACCATCTAACACCTAGTCCAAGACGTAGTCCAATTCTTCGTTATAAACCTGCTTCTATGATAGATACCAGAAACAACTTTCCAAAATCTGGGTACCGAGGAAACCTATATAATCCTGGTCAGAATCTTCTCGAACCAAGCCACTTTCTTACTTATATTCCACACGAGGTACGAATCCTGGTCCCATTACAGAGTTAAATCCTGGTCCCAAAGGAATCCAATCTTGGGATCCACATATTTCCAGGAAGCAACCTGGATACCATCGCAGGACTTCGAAACTGAGACTGGACGAGGTCGCGATGCAAGTTCGGAAAGCTCCCAGAGCCTATAAATGGTTCTCACAGTAAATCCTCACTAGCGGAACTTCACCATGGCACTTTCACGACTGACGGAATTTTCCATGTTGGAGGACCGATAGATAATTTCCTCTGGAAGGATCTCGGGGGCCATCGAATGATTCGGATTAACGGGTTCCAGGTGGAAGAAGCAAGGGGACGCCACGGCACGTGCGCGAGAGTGGCCGCGGCGGAACTCGAAACGGGGATCGACGATGGATCGATGGCTCGATCGCGATCGACGGACTTCGTCGCGTGAAACGAAACGAAAGGAACGGTAGAACGAACGCGGAAGCACGTTCCTCCTCGGACGGATGGGTCGCCGACTAGTCACCACCCACAACTCGCCAGTGACTGATTCCACCATAGCCGCATAATGTGCCGCTGTGCTATACCCCGGTAAGGACTATCACTTCTCCCACCAGAGAGCCACGGAACACAGCCACTGTGTAAAGCATGACTTTTAACCGGGATGCATCGTCCTCGTTCCACACGCTACATGCTCATGAAGAGGACGACCAGGATGAGGAGGATGGCTCCTGAGGCGGAGGGTTCGTGGACCTGATGCAAGGGAGCTTGTGCAAGATTTCATGGCTTTTTGATACGCTGCTTTCTTTTTTGGAGGGGGAATTTTAGAATGTATAATGGACTTGAAATTTTTATAGCGATTTTTTTGGTTCCTTTAGAAAAGTTTGAAATATTTGGAACTTTCTTGTTTTCTCAAGAACCTGGAGTGCTTGATTTTCCTAATGTATGGTGGACTTGAAATTTTTATAGCGATTTTTTTGGTTTCTTTAGAAAAGTTTGAAATATTTGGAGCTTTCTTGTTTTCTCAAAAACTTGGAGTGCTTGATTTTCCTAATGTATGGTGGACTTGAAATTTTTATAGCGATTTCTTTTGGTTTCTTTAGAAAAGTTTGAAATATTTGGAGCTTTCCGGTTTTCTCAAGAACCTGGAGTGCTTGATTTTCCTAATGTATAATGGACTTGAAATTTTTATAGCGATTTTTTTGGTTTCTTTAGAAAAGTTTGAAATATTTGGAGCTTTTCTGTTTTCTCAAAAATTTGGAATGCTTGATTTTCTTAATGTATGGTGAACTTGAAATTTTTTTGGTTCCTTTAGAAAAGTTTGAAATATTTGGAGCTTTTATGTTTCCTCAAGAACCTGGAGTGCTTGATTTTCTTAATTTCTTTGGTGAAAATTTTTTGATCGCTTCTTGGGTGCCTTGTTGTGCGAAGGTTTTGGAATTTTTTACTTTTTCAATTTTATTTTTTGATCGCTTCTTGGGTGCCTTGTTGTGCGAAGGTTTTGGAATTTTTTACTTTTTCAATTTTTGTGGCAGATTTTGAGTATTTGGAGATTTTTCTTTCTCGTAGATTTGGAATTCTTGTGATTTCATTTTTTAATTTTGTTATGGGAAGTTTGCAACTTCTTTGATTCCTTTTTAACCCTTTCCATGGAAGATTTGAAATCCTTTTAGCTCTTGCTTTTTATGACTGTGACTTTATATCTATGGAAAATTTTTAGATTTTTGAGGCACTGTGAAGTTCTTTTTTTAGAAATGGGAATCGTATGTAAAATTGAGGGAACCTGTGGTAAGACTGGAAATATAACTTTTTCCTGTAATAAAATTATGAGTTTGGATTTATCGTAATTGAGAATTATTGCTTTATAACAGATTACTTTGTTTTGTAACAAGATTGTAGTCGAGTATTGTCATTCGTGATGAAAATGGGGACTTGCATATAATGTGATTAAGGATAACTAGCTCCACTAATTATTGTTAGTCTTAAAAAATACTCTGAGATGATTTCTATGGAATTTTTTGACTCAGTAGATAACTTAGTAAATTAGAAACATGTAGAGATTTTTTAATGGTATTTTTGTTGATTTTTCTTCTTAAAGAAAAATAATTTTGCAATTTTTTTCCCTCAGAAAAGACAAGTTTTAAAGACTCTCCTATGTCTTAGTTTAATGACAAATTTTTTAAAATACCTGCATTTTTTAAATAAATTATTTTAGAAAATCTTCAAATTTGCCAGATTATCAGATACCCATTATATAACAATGATTCCAAATTTTTATTGTTATAATAATAACAATATCTTAATGGAAAACTTAGTATGTCTATTGTGTTACCTATTAGAGAGATGAAACGAATTATTAGAATAAAAGGAGACAGGCTAATGAGAGCCAGCGAAGGAAGTGAGTTATTACATCGAATTGTTGCTGTAGTTATCGTTTCAGATAATGTATATTTTATGTAATGGACATTTATATAATATCTGTATGTTATTTTTTATTCCTAATTTAAGTAGCATTATATTTTTATTTTTTTTATATAACTTCCTTTTCCTAAGGAAGATAAACTTGGTACAAACATAAACAACCATAATCTGAAACTCTTTGTTAAACATGCATCCATAATGACTTCCTACTTCGTGATTTCCTTTTATTTAGAAGGTCCCTAATATATAAAATTATTTTTTAAAAATCAATTTCCCTTTTATAATTTTCCATTACTGATATTCCAGTAATACAATAATAAAATGATACTACGCATTACTATGAATAAAATACACAATTAACATCCATCATATATTTCTTCTATCATTTCAAACATTTACCGCTTCAATGATGAACGCTTCAATGAACGCGGCTGCATCTCAACTTGTCATAGTATTTAAGAACCGTTTACAATGGAGGTAGAAGTATGCAACGCTTACGATAACGTTCGGGATGTCGCAACCATTGATGCAGAGGAATATTAGCGGGCATCGACGGCCCAGAAATCGCCTACTATTGTGCCAGACATCATAACTGAGCTCATTGTCACCATCGTAACGCTTCTTGGAATTGTGTTAATCGAGGACGATTTAAACCTGCCTGGTTTACAATGCGTGTCCATGAGATATTACATCATTTGTTAATAATAAGACAATGATAACAAAATCTTACCACAAAACATTTCTTATCTACCTTCTTATTTTAATGTTATTTCCCTTCTTCTCTGATTTTTCAAAAGAAACGTAGAAGAGAAAATTTACACTGTATTAATTAGAAAGCGTGAAAGACAATTTCACTATGTTTAACGTTTAATGGTATTCACCGCTGCAACTGGGATAGGTAAAAAAAGGTAATATTTTGTCAGGACTTACCCTACATGTGACATGCCAACACCACGCTTTTGCGTCATCTTAGTCGGGTCACTCCCTGAAACAACTAGAAATAGTAAAAATCTTATCATGAAATTTGGTTTATTTAAAAGATTTTAATGTTCATAATACAAGGAATAATGTAAGTTAATTTTAAATACAGGTATAATAATCACGATATCAAATAAATGTAGTGTAAAAACACATTCACGTACTCATGATATATACTGTTATATGTACACGTTATTTTCTTTGATATCCTACCATTAAAATTAATACTGATTATAATACCCATACGATACCTATGCATATTTATATTAATACAAATTAAAGGGTCTATATAAACTTGCATTCCTTCCTGATCATGCTTCAGTTTTGTATACTAAAACTATGCATGTAGTTTCATATATACTCTTAAAGCAAAATCATTACTTAAACATAAAATCAAAAAAATTGAGGCCCTCACTATCCTGGAGCAATAGATTTGCATGTTAAGCATAGTAAATCACATAGAAAACAATTTGCATTTTATAATAGAAAAGCGTCCCACTTAGGAAAAGATGAACTGATGCTCGAAAATTCAGTGGAAATTGAACGCTTAAAATTTCACGAATTCCTCAAACTTGTGAAATAATTTTCATCCACGAGTGAAAATATTCTTTCGAAAATATTTTCAACACGACATTTGTGTATACATTAAATTGGGTAAAGCGAGAAAATACTTTCAATGTCAAACAACTTTGATACTTACCTGGTATGGAATGGGCGATCGTGGATACAGTGAACATTCAGATAAAATTTGATCGTTGCACCGTGAAACACAAAAAAGATGTAACAGCCAATCGAACTTTCACGCGAACACCTCGCGGCTAATGCACTTTACTTAACATCAAAACTGGGTGTTTACACTCAGCAGTCGCGCCATTTTGAAGTTTTACTCGGAATTTTATTTTTCCTCGAGCCTTCGAACATGAGAAGTGAAATTGCCTCGACAGCAGCGCAATCTGTTAGACTATTCTTGGAAACGTTTCGCGTCGAAATGTATACATACATATATATACAATTTGTATATATACATATATAGCCCCATAAGTATTGGCCTTTCTGTTCTACATATAACTTTCTCAATTAATAAGTATGACAATATTCTTCGAGAATCATTCCATCGTTTTTTATATAAATTCATTCTTAATATTATTAAAAAGGCTAATCATTGTTTATGCAATCGATTCTTAGCTACTATTTATCATATTTAGAAATGCTTGTTGAGGGCAACAATTGGGTCTATTAATACTTATCGACGCTAAGTGAGCTAATTGAAACAGTAATTAATTGGAAAATATCTTTTTAAACGTTAATTACCGAAAGGTTGCACAATTAAAGTGGTTTAGTGGCGCCACCTACGAACATTTTTCTTACGTCATCGAATATGTTGTTCTAACATAGTACCAAAACTGCATTTGGAAATCTGTGACGTATATTGCCAACTGTTTTTTAGGCAAATATTTAACAAGACGAAACAAATTTTAATTAGCAGTTTATAACTGAGTATAGATATATACTTATATTTAATACAAAAAATAATTTTAAAGTAATTAATTCAAATATTTTCAAAGTATCAACTATGAAATAAAATATAATATTAATAAATAAATTATTTTTCCTATGCATTATGTTGTTTCATCAAAATACTATAAGAAACATTTTTATTTAAATATTGCTATCAAGCAAGAAAAATGATCGATGAAGCATGAATTATACTGTGAATTAATATTTAACGATGTTACTATATATATTCAATAAAATCTACTAAATTTAGATTAACTGTATCGCTCTCATGTGAACGGTTCGGTGTAATTCGAAATAAGACGCCGTAGCGCCGGTATACCTGTATCTAGCCTGTATCTACTACGCAACTTCCGCTAACTCGCTGCTGAGCAAAATGGACGCCTTTGTGTCTGTTTTCCTCGTATTCACACTATAAATACTGTTTTCCTCGCGATGCACCACCTTTGACATGGCGATGTTTACGCGGTATCGTGAGAAATGTCAGTGAAAATCGTGCCGTGCCTCGAATCGAAGTGCATTCCTTGGTGATCAGCGAGAAAACGCATCCAACCAAATAGGCCACAACCACGGATGACAATTGAGTGAATATCTTTCACGGCGAAAACTTTTTCGAACAGACTCGCACGAACGGGGTCGTTGTTTTGGCAAACGTGTAAATATCGACAGTTTCCGCGCGTCCAACAACACAGGGATCTTGGATATCGATACGCCTCCCGCCAAAATTCCATTCACTGCTCGCATTCTGCAGTATAAATAATCGTTGTGCATAGCTGGGTAAGGCAATTGACACAAAACTTCAACCGAAGTTTGTTTTCTACTGCCAAATGACATACAATCATCGCAGTTACCACCACTGACTCCTGCAATTCTATTATTTAGCAGAATTGTGCTCACTTGGGAGGTTTCCAGTCTGTAGCATCCTCTTTTAGGCCATGTTATCATATGTATGATGTTGGATGGTAGATACTCGACAACAGGAGGTAATAATAACAGCTTTACGTGGTGATAGTGACTCAACCATTAAATGTTAGATAAATACTTTCTGTAAAATTATGTAAGTAGCTCAAATGATCAGGATTATTAATGCAAATATGGTTTGTATGAGCAAAAAATGACATTTTGCTTTAACATTGTATAAGTGAAGCGTTTGCTTCATTCGATGACTGATTTTCATTGGGATGTAATGTAGATTTATTTCAATGTGTTTCATTCGATGCGTTAGTGGTACTAATGGGTATTTATGAAGAATATTACAATAATTTTGTTCATGATTTCATTGATTTGATAATATGTTTGTTTTGACATACATATACATGTGTATATGTATATACATACATCTATGTGTATATGTATAAACCTTTAAAGTATTATTATTTTTTCAGTTGCTATGAATTAAATAGTGTTACATGCTATGAATAATAGCAATATAATATAATTTTATAAAATTTAAGTTGGTATTTCCCAAATTTTTTTTAAATTGGTTTCTTGAAATTCAGTTGAAGTTACTCTAACCTTTATAAAGGGTTTAACATTTTTTGTTCATATTTATTGTATTTAATTATATGATGTGATATTAATGTTCTGTTTCATATTTAGAGTAACTTTTTATTAATTATATAGAATATAAAAGTTTATGAAATAAATTTAATTGAAATTAATATTTTATCATAAAAGTATGTCATCAACTTGATATTACATAAATGTGAACTAATTTTACCTTGAATTACAAACTTTTATGATATACATTAGAAAAATTAAAATAGTAAATTAGAATAAGAGTGATAACCTATTTATTTATTATTTTCAAATATTAATGTTTTAATAGAACTTTAGATTTATATGTATAAAATGTAACGAATCAATAATGTAGCTATCATTATATTTGACATTACATGTTTGTTTCAGGACAAGAAATTATTACTAACAATGGACCGTTTATTGGAGGATCCACGTGCTTCATCAAAATTTGGTTGATAATCTCTAGTGCATCATGGGAACTTAAAAGAGACTTTGTTAAGTTCCCATTATATGCCTTAGTGCTAGTGTTTTTTAATGAGCGTTAGATACAATTCTGTTTAACAGTGAAATATTTCTTATGTCGGAATGCCTTGAAAATGCGAGTGTAAAGATTTTAACAATGATTTCTTTAAGAATTCGTGGGAACAGTGCATTTAGATATGTTCTGTTTATTTATATTTATCACATACTGTGAATAAGACTTTTTCTAATATGTCAGTGCAGTGTTTGTTACATTGGATAATTCTATGAACCTCAGAGTACATGTAAGGACATTGGACCTAATTTTAATAATATTTTTTGTCCAGGCTGTAATGCCAGAACAAGTCAAATTCAAGATGAACGGGGTTATACCGAGTGTGCCAATCACAACTCTCGCTGGTATCGCGAGTCTCACTGACTTGTTACCTGAAATGCCCCTTCCAACACCGCTGCCTCAGACTTTAACTAACAAGTCACTTTTATTTCATCCAAGAGTGGCAGAGGAAGCACAAATATTGCTAAGTGTTCGCAATGAAAATTTAGTGCCGCAGTTAATATTGTCTTTATCTCAAACTTCATCCGATCATATTGAACTGAAAGATAATTATGCAAATGCAGAACAGCCTTTGGAAACCGAGCAAAATACTCCGGAATTACTTAAAGCAATTTTACAAATAAATCCGCATGTGTTTAAGGGGCCTCAATACAATTCTCCACGAAACTGGGCCCAAGGCACACCTATGATGCATACCAACCAAACATCCACTAATTATGGACGATTTTCACCATCCTATTCAAGTTCTTCAGGGTCGAGACAAACACCTCAAGGTAGTCCAGCTCATCCTGCTGCAGCTAGAACAGTACTACCACCACCTACTGGTATCAACCCTCTACCCAATATGACCCCGCAACCAAATATGTATTCTCCAGCACATATGAGTTCTCCTGGTACACCATTAACAACTATTGGTAATGTAACACCTCAACACCATAATATGGCTGGTATGACACCTCAACATAATATGCACATGCCATCTCCTATGCGTGCTAATATACCTTTGCAACAACATCAGCCAATTAATATCCAGCAAAATATATACGATCCCATGATGAATCAACAAGTACATCATCCATTAGGAAATCATCAACCAATGGACATAGATAGTACAGTGCAAGAAAACCAGCAGTTTTTACTTGATCCAGTAACAGGTCTTCCTGATATTGATATACCGATTGAAAGTATCGAGGCGAAACAGACTGTGGATAACGCGACGCAACATCTGCTATCTACAACTCAAACTACGTCTTATCCAAATGTGGATACAAATGATATGGTTAATACATTGAACACTACGACAACACCAATGATACAACATCAACAAAATAATAATTCAGAAAAGGGAATGAAAATGCCTGGCCCTTTACCTGAGAAATTAAAGGAGCCAGTTGTTATGTTGGATAGACTATCTTTAGCAGACCAAGCTTTGATGCAGAAGAGTTTAGCCGCATTTGCGGAGAAGTCACCGAGTAGAGCAGCGAAAATGGGCATTTCTAAAGGCGAAGATGTGAAGTCCGAATCGGAGAGCGAAGAAGAAATCGGCAAGAACAATAAATATTTTAAAGCACGCGCGAAAGAACGCCAAGTCCAAAGAGAAAAGGAGAAGGCTGAGAGAAAGAAGAGCGAGGATAAGACTCGTAGACGAAGAAGGGTACTGGACGATGACGATGACGAAGATAAGAAAGAAGTCCTTACACCGACGAAACCAAAAATCCGAAAAATAGAGAAAAAACTTGTTCCTGTTCTGGCTAAACTCAGTGTAGAAGAGCTGATGGAAACGAATACGTATCAACGTTTCAACACGACTATAGAAACAATATTCGAGAATACAGAAGACATAGCAGCTAACGCCGAATTGGATGATGATGGTGATGTGCCTCCAGAATTATTAATTCCTAAATACCAATTACACGATTTATGCACAGAAGCAGCCAAATTGAAGGCATTAGGAGCGATGGAGTCGATTCCAGCGGATAGATTGGTTAGACTATTAAATATTTTAGAGAAGAATATTCGGGATGGGGCTAAGGTGTCTCCACTAGCAGATCCGGACGATGACGTTGACGAAAGTCGATTATGGATGCAGTTAGCTATGGAAAGAGTACAGCGCGCTGTAGATGCATCTTTGATCGCGTTGCACATTATGACGTCTAGCAATATGCCAAAAATGGTTTACTTAGAGGATGTGATTGACAGAATAGTTCTTTTCATGAAGTTTCAGTTGCAGAACACCATTTATCCTTCATTTGATCCAGTTTACAAGATAGATACAAAAAATAAGACTGACAATTATAATTCTAGTGGTCGTAAGAAAAGGGGTCATATGAAAGAGGTCCGTGAGAAAAGTATTCTTCAGGTTTACAACAAAATGCATGAATTGGTTGGTCTTCTGGCTGAACTATTAAACATCCAAGTTCTAACAGATACCAGTGTCCTACATGCCTCCACATTAGGTGTAGCACCATTTTTTGTTGAATCAGTTAGCGATCTTCAGCTGAGTGCTTTAAAATTGGTTACGGTAATATTTACCAAATATGAGAAGCATAGAAGATTATTGTTAGACGATATCTTGGCATCTATAGCTCGACTTCCTAGCAGCAAGAGAAGCCTCAGGACCTATAGGTTAAATTCTGAGGATCACATACAGATGTTAACAGCCTTGGTCCTACAGTTGATTCAGTGTGTTGTTGTCTTATCCGATAATATAATCCCACAGCAAAAGAAGACACAGGATGATGAGGAGAAGAAGGAAGAGAAGAAGTCTAACTATGTTGATGCAGATGTCTTAATTATAAATAAATATGAGACCGCTACTAGAATAGCAGGGAATTTTTTAACAGTGTTCTTGAATAAATGCGGCAGCAAAGGGGAAGAAATAGATTATAGACCACTGTTTGAGAATTTTGTGCAAGATCTGTTGGCTACAGTCAATAAGCCAGAATGGCCAGCCGCCGAGTTGCTTTTAAGTTTACTTGGAAATTTATTAGTGGGACATTTCTCCAACAAAAGCTCTGACATGGCGCTCAGAGTAGCGTCCATCGACTACCTAGGCGTGGTAGCAGCCAGATTAAGAAAAGATGCGGTTAGTTCTCACTGCAAACTATCTACCATCGATCAAATTATAAAGGACATCAAAATAGAGCAACAGAAAGACTCCGATTATGACCAGGTGAAGGATAAGGAGATAGTAGGTTTGAGCGAGGACGAGGAGCGGACGGTTTTTTTACAGAAAGTACTCCTAGACTACTTAGCCGTGAACGGAACCAAGGATTCTGCTCTGGGTTATGCTCGCCACTTCTATTTGGCACAATGGTACAGAGATTGCGCGGTAGAAAAGTCCAAAGTTGGCCAAATAAAAAACAGCCCTAGCAAGAAGATGCACAAGAAGAGAGTGAAGAAGAAAAATAAGCATCACGCGAGTGATCAAGATTCTGAGTCGGAGCTGGATGAACAAGATGCGGATGAAAACGACAATAATGAGCAAAAGAATTCAGAAGCTTACAGAATCATAGAAGAGAAAAAGAAGTACATTGTAAGTAGAATAAGGCCGTGCAGCACGGGCACGAAGCCGGATATTCTTCAAACTTATATCGACTACAATTCAGCAGAACTGATATCGCAGTATCTCGCCTCAAAGAGGCCGTTCTCGCAGAGTTTCGATCGGTACTTGAAGCAGATCCTGCACGTGCTCACAGAGTCGTCTATCGCGATTAGGACAAAGGCGATGAAGTGCCTGACGATGATTGTCGAGGCGGATCCAAGCGTATTGGCGCGAGTGGATATGCAATTGGGCGTAAAACATTCGTTTCTAGATCATGCGACGTCAGTCCGCGAGGCGGCTGTCGATCTGGTAGGAAAATTTGTACTAAGTAGGCCCGAATTAATAGATAAATACTACGACATGCTGTCGGCTAGGATCCTAGATACTGGCGTTAGCGTTCGTAAACGTGTGATTAAAATTCTCAAGGACATCTGTATGGAATGTCCTGACTTCCCCAAGATACCAGAGATCTGCGTGAAGATGATCAGACGGGTGAACGACGAGGAAGGTATTAGGAAATTGGTGATGGAGGTGTTTCAGAATATGTGGTTTACACCAGTCAGGGAACGCCCCACTTTGGACTCCGAGTCGCTGTTGAGGAAGGTAATGAACATTACGGACGTTGTGGCAGCTAGCAAAGATATGGGTCTGGAGTGGTTTGAACAGCTGCTGGTTAGCTTGTTCAAGCCCAAGGAAGATAAAGACGATAGTACAAAGATGCAAACCGAGCCCCCGAAGGCGTTGTTGACGGCGTGTAAACAGATTGTCGATTGCTTGATCGAGAACGTTCTTCGACTGGAAGAGACAAACTTGGAAGAGTCCGAGAAGTCAGAGAAAAAGGGATCTTCTCAGAGATTGGTTGCTTGTCTAACAACTTTATATTTGTTCGCGAAAATACGGCCGCAATTGCTAGTCAATCATGCGATTACGTTACAGCCTTATCTGAGCTTGAAATGCCAAACTCAGGGTGATTATCAGATCATCAGCAGCGTGGCACATACACTGGAGCTAGTTGTGCCGCTGATGGAGCATCCTAGCGAGACTTTTTTAGCACAACTGGAAGAGGATTCGGTAAAGTTGATTTTGCAACATGACAGGTCAGTCGTAGCCAGCTGTTTATCTTGTTTAGGCTCCATAGTAAACAACGTAACCAGAAATTTTAAGTTAATACGAGACTGCTTTAAGAAATATTATGGACATCTGACTGAGTACAAATCCTTTTACGAGAAAGATCCCACGAATCCTATGCTTTTAAAGTACCGACCATTTGTCAGGAGAGCGTTGTTCACCGTTGGCCTGTTGCTACGACATTTCAACTTCACCGATCCGGAAGTTATCGAGGGACTAGCGGAAAACATAAAGGATCAGGTATTCGAAACGTTAAATTACTTCGTACATCTGGATAACGATGACATTCGACATTTCACTCTGTCTGCTATTGGTTCATTATGCATCCGTCACTACGAATTCATGCTACTTCCCGAGTTAAAGGAACTGTACCATCATCTACTCACGTCAGAGAATGCTTTGGTTCACATGAGGATTCAGGTGCTGAACAATATCGAGGTATATCTGCAAGAAGAAGACAAGAGGATGATCAAGCAAGATATGGAATGGGCAAAGATGTCCAAACAGGAGAACTTGAAGGAGATGGGGGATGTTTCGTCAGGAATGGCCAGCACTGTGATCCAGTCATACGTGAAACAGATTCTGGAATCTTTTTTGCACATGAACATTAGCGTTCGACACGCAGCACTGAAGGTAATCCAGCTAATCTTGGCTCAGGGTTTGGTTCATCCAGTCCAAATAGTTCCCTATCTAATCTGTATGAGCACAGACTGTGAAAAGGCGGTTAGCCATAGTGCGGACAAGCAACTTCAGGATATTGAGAAGAAGTATTCAGGCTTCATTCACATGAAGTCCCAGTTAGGTATCCAACTGAGCTATAGGCTACAGAAAATACTGCAGAATGAAATGACGGTGAGGGGAATGCGGGTAAAAGAAGGCGAATTTCCTGGCGCGTTGAACGGTTTCCTATACACCATCCTCAGGAACACGAAACAGCAGAGGAGAGCTATTGTGCTTTCCTTCTTGAAGCAATTCGACGAGTCTGCGAAGACCAGCTTATCGCAAATGCTTTACCTGGCAGACAATCTCGCTTATTTTACATATCAAGTGCAAGACGAACCGCTGTTCATCATCCATCACATTGATATCATTATCTCTATGTCCGGCACAAACCTATTACAGTCGTTCAAGGAGGCATTGTTACCGAAAGAGGGTTGTAATCAGTCGCAACAGCAGCATCACCATCAGCAACAGCAACAGACTCACTCATCTCTAGGACCGGACGGACAACCGCGACCGGAACAGTTATTGTCAGTTCTGGAAGATGAAGAGGACGACGAAGAGGACGAGGATACGCTGCTGGTGAGGCTACCAGGAGATACGACGTTATTGAGGGAGTACATTACTGCCAGTCAAGGCTTTCTCTTGCTGCTCACTTTAAGGCAGCACCTGAAAGACCTGTATGGCTTCTCTGATCAGAAGATCGGCCAGTACTCGCCGACTGAGGCAGCGAAGGTGTACGAGAAGGCGGTGAATCGCAAGAGCAACGTGCTGTTCAAACCAAAGGCTACCTTGCAGAGATTGAAGGAGGGCGTGAGCAGTGCCGAGCTCGACGCTGATGGCAGAAAGAAATTGGTGAAGGAGTATTTGGACTTCAAGCAGTTGATGCTAAAGTTTGACCTAGAAGAGCCAGAGGAGGACGGAAACGAGGGTGATACGAGCGGAGGTGGGAAACAATTGTTGGAGGCTTCTAACAGAATGACAAATTCTGAAACGGACGGAAAAATGGCAGACGGCGGTGTGGCGGGCAATCCTCAGGTGGTGAGTCAATACCAAGCCAGCCTAAACTCGTCGATCGAGCATCCGAACAATTCGGTGAATTCAATGGCCACGAGTGGCCCTATTCCAGTTTCAATGGCGGTCCACATGCCAGCGCCGGTCACCTTAAACATTACGCCAGCGTCACAAGTGGCAGCGCCACGTGTGCCCAAGTTGACGATACACGCGCACCATCCAGAAGGAGTGAAGGAACACCGCAAGCATCGGGCGCACAAAACGGAGAAGGTGAAAAAACACAAAAAGAAGAAGAGGAGAAGAATCTCCGATAGCAGCGAGAGTGGCGAGGACTACAGTGACCCTGACTTTTTAGTGTGAGTGCGGTGGTGTCTCCGCGCCCGTTGTGTACATATTACATACTACGTACGAGACTATAATACGATAACTGACGCGTGTTTCGCGTGGTTGATGTGCGTGCTGGTGTGCGTGCGGCGTTTTCTTGGTGCGTTTCGTATCGCCCGTGAGTCTAGGCGTTCCGTTTTCTCTTCTGTTTTTCTTTTTTGCGTAATCGAATTCGAATAGAGGGAGAGAAAAATATATATATAGGATATATGACACTGATCTTATAGAAAATACCAGTGCCGGACGCTCTGAAATCGCGACGGACTTTATCGATCACGAAAATGGATTAGAACTTTTAGCGAGACTAAACGAAAACGAAGGTAAAGGAATAAGGTGAGACGATGCTGATGTACAGAGGAGTGGGAGGTGCTCTGCGGGAGTGCGTGCGATCTTGTTTATGACTATTTGATTGAAAGGGAGCGAGAGTGAGGGAGAGTGTGTGAAAGAAAGAGTTCAGACGAAAGAGAGATTTTAAATATCGATCGTCTCGAGACGGTCCTTTAGGGTTATCTTGTTGGTTAGGTCATGTGGTGAATGCGCGTCTAAAAATTTCTCAGTCCATGTTAAACAGTTCGAGAGACATCGTTCGCGTGACTGGTAAGAGGAACTTGGTTCAGTCACAAACCGCACGATCGCGCTTCTATCGTTCGATTTCATTTTCCTTTCTTTTCGATCTCTTCGCGTTTACAATGGAAAATTCCTTGCGAAAATATTTTTCATTTTATTTTTTCTTTCTACTTTTTTTTTCTTTTCCTTGCTCCTTATTTTTTTCTTTCTACATTTTTTCTTTTCTTTACTCCCCATTTTTTTCTGTTCTTTTTCTTTCGCAATACTCGAAAATTAATGAAAAATCAAGAAAAGCGAATTTTTTTTCCTCCGTTCCCGAAAGGTACTCCAATGTTATTAATACCAACAAATTAAAAAAAAAAAAAAAATAGATCGATATGTAATTCCATAGGATCGAATCGGATCAAGAGAAAGAAAGGAACATTGCGAACCAAGTTCCCACTTCGAAAAAGAGAACCCGAGTTGTAGAGTTTTCTTGGAATACATCACGTTTTATTCGAACAGACGTTGTCTATGTAAATACTATTAAATAATAACTGCAAGGTTGATAGATGTTAGTTTTTTTTCACGGAGATAAAAAGAAAGAGAAATCAGTACTGGACAAGAGAGAGAAGATTCGGCCATGTTGAGAAAGAGGTGAAATCAAAGTACAGTTCAAAAAGATTGGTATCGTTTTTTTTCGTTTCAAAATCATTATACAAAAAAATATATAAAAAAATTTAAAAAAAATGGAAAAATAGATGAAAAGAATACTATCGAAAACTCGGGGAAACAACGAGAGAGCGAGAGCGAGAGAGAGAGAGCGAGAGCGAGAGAGAGAGAGCCAACGCCAAGAGAAAAAGAGAAAACCACAAGAGAGAAAGAGAGATTTCAAGAAACGCATAAAGAGTGGATCCGTTTAGACTTGCTTCACAGCATGTATAATAGAAAAGTGTGTAGTAAAGAAAGATTTAAGAAAAAGAAACAAAATGAAAGAAAACAGAAACACATTGCCTATGCATTATGAGAGAGAGGGAGAGAGGAGAGAGAGAGAAACAAAAAAACGTTGTTTGTAATATCTGTACATACAAATTTCAAGTAAAGTATCTTATTTTCTTACAAACTATATAGTGGTGACATTACGAAAGAATACTTAAAATTTTGTTGTAATATTAAGTATTTATTCAGGATTCATGTTGTCCCAATATAGTTTGCTTTATGCACACAACTCGTCTTTTGGTGTAACTGAAAAAAAAAAAAAAACTATCGTTTTTATACAAGCTTAGGAATAAATGAAATAAAAACAGAAAACAAAAAAAGTGCAGAACGAAAAGAAAGGGAAGAGGATACGAGAAGGAAGAAAAATCGAAAGAAAAGAGTAACGACGTAGTGACGTATTTTCGACGGGAAACGAACGAAATTCGACGGGTAGGGATGGGATGGGACGAAGAAACAGGCAGACGAGAAACTGGAAGGAACAACAGGAGACCCGTGGAATAGCGCGGTCAAGGGAGGCATAGAAGATCTTCGCTAGCTCACGCAATTCTTCGATGACTCGTTTCCTTCGTAGTGGCGCCACATGGCGGTTTCGACAGTTCAGGACGAAGCGCCATGCGCGGAGCGTTAGTCTGAAATTGCGTGTCAACGTTTCCATTACGTCCCTGATTCGACAATCGACCGTGCATCTGTGATCTTCAACGATATTGAAGCAGGGACACGTGCGTCGCTCCTTTCATCACGGTATAATTCGTCTTTTTTATACGTTTATAGAAAGCCAATCGACCACCATTGACAGATTTTATCGAAACGAACAATTTGAGGTTATTCGTCCTGGATGGTTGAATGTTACACTCGACACATTTATATACACGCATATTTCAGGTCTGTGAATCAGTTCAAGTGAAACCAAGCCGTTTAGAAGTATAGATCACACGACTTTCGATCGATTCTTTATCGAAGGCGAACGAACATGTGATATCGTCGTCCATATTCTTTAGCTCGCTAGCTTGAAACGTTTGTGTCTCGTTAAGACTGGCTGCAGCACGAAGGAAACGAGTTACCGGATGGGAAAATGACTGTATGGACCGCAAACCCTTGATTGGTGAAAGAAAGACAGCGACAGACACGAATGGAATGAGAAAGATAAGGTTTTTACTTTTTACGTGGATCATCCTTTCGTCCTGCGAGAACGTTACCATTTTACGATCATCGTCAATCATTGTTGCATTTACAGTTGGTCGTTCATTTCTTACGGGAAGGAAAAAACGATTAAAAAGAAAACGGAAAAATTGTTGACTATTCAACGGATCTACAGAGATCAGTCCGCGGAACGTCGACGAACGAACGCAGACAGAATGGTCTATTAGGTGATATACGCTTCTTTCGTTTTAATCTCGATTTAAAGTAGCACTTTATTGGGGCCCAGATGTACATTCATCTATATCTCATCAATAAATCTGGCAGCAAAAGAAGTATGGAATTCATTCGATTAGTTATTAAGAGTCAACTATATTCGCAAGAAATGTATGCGGGTTCTAACTCCAAGAATTTTTTTATTTTTCCTTTGATACTCACTTTAGTCGAAAGTTTATTCCGCAGACGTCGGTACTTTTCAATTAATACTAATAAATTGATCGTTTTAATTGTAGAATGGAGAAACATAGTTGACACGTGTACATTTCTTGCTTCTAGATTAGTCGAACGTTCTCAAAAACCGTCGCGAATCCTTATTAGAAACCCAAAGTCAAGTCGATGAACAAGTTGATAAAAATTTCAAGACTCCGGTTCGACATCGACGCCATATTGATTTTAGGAACATGCACGAATCGTTTCCTTTAATCGCGGTCCCTTTTATCTTCGAGCCTTCTTTGAACCCGCGTCTCTTCATCGAAAAACGATCGATCTCGATCCAGAGAATCTCGAGTCCGATTCTTTACCGTCCCCGAACCGTGTGCAATGCTAGCAATTAGAAAAACTTGTAGTAAACTAACCGTGGCGCGAGCGTTGAATTTTACGAAATCGCGGACGCCATAGTCAAACGCTGTTCCTGGCACTCTGAAAGAGAAAAGGGATACGTGCATTTCTCGATCGTCATAAACGAATTGCGTTCGTTACAAATGACGTCGCGGACTATTCGGTGGATCCTGGCTGTTCGATCGATCGATGCGAAGAAATGAGAGAGAGAGAGAGAGAGAGAGAGAGAGCGAGAGAGGAGACGAGGTATGGGAAGAACGGATAGAAGGAGAGGGGAAACAAGGAAAAGAAAACAACCGAACACACCTGTTGCGCCTACAGTTACACAAGAGAAAGAAAGAAAGGAAATAGGGAGTCGAAGAAAGATGGGAAGGGACGCGTGAAACCGCGTTAGAGGTTATCGATGACAAACATTGTTAGTGGGGGGATCAGTGCGACTAAAATAACCTTTGGGGGCATAGAGAAAGATCTTTAAACTGTACAAATGTTCAAGCGTGTACATATTTATTATAAAAAAAAAAGAATAAAGCTGAGTTACGAAATAGAAAATGGCGTACAGCGCGGGAAAAAGTCGACGAATCGTGTGTTAGTCCTTGTTGCGATAAAGGATAATAAAGAGTGAATACGAGTGACTGTGTGGATGAAAGGGGGCTAAGATGACTGTGTGACTGAACGAAATAGGAAATTGGAGCGTTTCATTAAACACTTTATTGTTCATTGTAATAAACCTTTAGAGAAATCGTATACACTATTGAGAAGAGAAGAATTCTAAACGGTTATATTTCTTTGTGTATATATACGTATGTAGACTGATATATATGTATATATACACAGCTCAGAGGGAAGAAAATCGAAGGACATTAATATTGCTACAGTATGACGTTTGATTCGTAATTGCGTGCCCGCGAGGTTATGGATGGAAGATGGTGTGATCGCGAATTGTAAAATTTCGCGAGAAAGATGGAAAGGGAACGGCGGAGGATGTGAACAGGAAAAACAGGAAAAAAAGAACACAAAAAAATATGTGGACAAAGAGAGAGGAAATTGAAGAAAAAAAAAGAAAAAATGAATATAAACACACGTCGACTCTGATCGATCTATCGTACTCAGCACAGTACGAGGCACATTTGTATTATAACATTATACATATATATATATAGATATTGTATCACCTATGTTTTTGTATTTGATAATCTAACGACAGACGACAAGGAAAGGAGATAAAAAATCTACAAAAAAGGATATCGAATTAACGAACAGAAGGTTAATAGAAAGTATATTATATATTTGAGTAAAATACCGAGAATTGGTATTATCCATGGCTGGATATAAGAGGGGAGGGGGGAAACCGTATTTTCGTCCGTTTTAGGCATTCATTTAATTTTCCTCTCTTCGTTCTTATCTTTTCTGATCCTTTATGTTCGTTTTTCTGCGTTCGATATACACATACACACACGCTCAGGTAACGTGGGGCGGGGCGGGGCGGGTTGGGGGGTAAAATCATCTATTAGCAGTCCATTTTTAAACAGACGATAAATCGACGGTCCTGGATAAAGCCAACGCTTGTTTACTCATAACTTATTATGTACATCGTCTGAAGAAAACCGGTACGTTCGTAAAAGAAAAATAAACATAAGTATGTATCAATCGGTTTCGTTCATTTCCTCTTGCCCTTCACCATTTTTGTCGAGCGTGCACGTGCAATATGGCGGCTGCCATTCGATCGACTCGTAGTACGCGGTTATATTTCGAGATATCTGTGAAATCAGTAGAAATTAACTCGCGAAGTTGCGTCGTGTTGTGCTGAGGTCGCGTTTTCAGAATGAGTCCAACATCTTGTAACAATTTTCAAAGCGGATCCATTTGTATAGCCACTTCTGGCGTGTTTCGAATTTTCTCAAGGCAATAGGCAGCAAGTAGCATGGGCTATTTGTAATCCGAAGATTTTAGCGATTGTAAATAAAGCAATGGAAATATGACAACTTTGGAGTATAGTGAATTCGTCGATAGCGAATCGACCACGGGACATCGTCCTCGTTTCTTTTGTGTCTATCGAGTTGTTGAGTCGTGTTCATGGATACTTTTTCATTGAAGACTGTTTACTATAGGAGATACTCGTAGTACATCAATTCGGAAATGAAGTACAAAATACCGAGATTTCATTCGCCTTTAGTGAAGTGGTTCCGAAGAGTTTGGAGACGTTCGAAGAGGAAGTAAGTACAATTACCGTAAATACCTTCAAGTAAGATGATTATTATGCAACAACTGCGTTGACGATTTGCTATTCCAGAGTGTGCTGTTCGATTGGTTAATTTATTAAAGTTATGACATAAATTAGCGGAGGAGTAATGAGAAACATATCGTATATTCTTTAATTGTAAAGATTCTAATTTTTAAATATATACATATATATATCGAAATATTAATTAGAAAAAGGAAGATGAAAATAATTCTTTTTAGGCAGATTATAAGCAGTTTCCAAGTTGCGTTCGAGTTAACATCAGTTTATAGTTGAATATTGTTTTAGGAGTTAGTACGAAGAGATGCTGTAACGTTCACGAGTGAGAAATTATATATTTATACGTACTTTGAGTCGCGTTAGTTCCCAGTGACGTTTAAATAACAATACTTGTTCGAATACAATGAATTAGGCTTACGATAATACGATCATTTATACTAATATCTTTTACATTTTTTAATCGACATATTTCTTATTAGATTTTTAGATCTTCTGATTCTTCGTTCCTCCATCGGATACACCTGTAATACCATCCATATGTAAATAAATAAAAAGTTTAATAATTTAACTAGCTACTCACATGTTTGGGATATCCTTGATATATTGAAATTCATTCGAGTGTTTCGTTGAGTCTTCGACTTTACATTTCTCCCTCCAAACCTTCGTAGTATTTAGCAAAGTTGAATAATCTCGGGTCTCCACGAGCTCCACCCTCTTTACATCCACTAGTTCGCTCTTGCTTGGTTTTCTTGAACGTCGAATCAAGTCTTTCCTTTTCTTCGTAAATTCTTTATCCTGCTTTCTGAAAAGATAGTTCCTCTTTGCGTTTAAATTTATTTAATATATTTATTTTCATTTTTTATTTATTTTTATATCTATTTATGGTATCGTAGATCAATAATATATTTGGAAAAATTTTACCTAAATTCTTTAATCAAAGTTGCGTCATATTTATATTTTTCCTTCGAATGTTCGTCCATTTCTTTCAAAGCATTTTCTAAAGATTTTTTCTTTTTGTATTCTTCCAGAGCTTCCTGAATTTTCTCTCTACGCTTTTTTCTTCTATTTTCCTGCACTTCCTTCTTCAGTTTCAGTTGCATTTTTACCTGCTCCTCGTCCATTGAGCGTTTATTTTCCTTCTCGAGTTTCCATCTTTTAATTTGTTCCTTTTTATCACTTCTATTCGAATCAGCACTGCTGTTGGTACTTCTGGATTCTGGTTTAGACGACTTTGTCTTTTTTGGAATATTTATGGTTTTCTCTTTTGCATTTTCATCTTGAAAAGCTTCATCTTCGGAAGCACTTTCAATTTCTTTTTTAATTTCGTCCATGTTCTTTTTTTTTTCTAATTCCTTTTGTTGACGCCACTCTTTCACTGCTGCCTTTTGCTTTTCACGCAGTTCTTCGTAATGTTTAAACCACGCTTCGTGATTCACTATAGTTTCTGGCGATAAATCTGGACATTTTTTTCTAATAGCTGCAACTAGGGCTGGAATATTCTCGCACTTTTTTCTCATTTTTAAAAAGAACAGATGGTCCTCTGAACTCCAATTTCCCGTGTGTCCTGTTGTATATTAAAAGAAATTTTGAAAATTTATTAGTGTTTCTTACTTGAATATTTAAAACACAATTTTATTACCTGTTAGGGCAACCAGATCATGAAAATCGTCTACATCTTTATATTCTGTCTTCTCCTTTTTATTTTCCACTTTATTTTCATGCGAAAATTGTAGAAATGCATCTTTCTGCGCTTTCTCATACTTTTCTAAATTAAAATCGAGTTCGTCTAATTCGGTATTCAATGCAACTCCTTCCTCCATTAAAGTTCGAATGGGACAGGATTTCTTGAAATCCTGCATTTTTTGCGAAAGTTTGATCAATTTTGATTTGTACGTATTAACATCTAAACATAAATATAAATAAAATTAATTACGTCGTCCATTATTGTTCATATTTCACTATATATAATTATTTACCTAACTTTTGTATATCTTCCGGATTCTTCGCAGTATGTTTCACAGAATTCAACTCAAAATTAATATCGTTTATATTTTTATACATTGTGTTCAAAAAGTCTTGCCTGTATTAAAATTAATATTAATAATTAGTCAAATATTTTCTAGAATTAAAATTTCGAATTGACTCAAGTAGTAAGATCAAACGTATCTTAAAATTTACCTCTTAGAAAATAATTCTCTGTGCTCGTGCATAATATCCTGTATCAAATTCGGGTCTATTTTCATGTTTCCAATTGCACTAATTAGACCCCTTTCGAGAATATCTTGCTGTTGTTTCAATCTCAATAGTGGTTTCATATATAGTTCTCTTTGAGCAGAAGTCACTTTCTTCCTTGACGTATCATTCCCTGGTTTAACCAAATTTCCGCTACTGGCGCTCATTGACGTAATTAATTATCGGTAAGTGAACGTTAATTACTCGAGAAATTGGTTTCAGTATCCCTTTGAGTTTGACATTTATCGTCAAAGTACTTGTAGCATACTTCGTTCAATTTCCATAGATCGACTGTGGTTTCAATTTAGTTTCCATAGCGATTTCCTATATCGTATAACCCCATACATTCTTTGCACCTGTCGTTTGAACGAGAAAGTACATACGGAGCATACGATGGCCTTGGTAATTATATTTTCACATGGTCATTGCCTCTTAATTGAGTCTTATGATTGAGATGTTAACTCTATAAGGAGTATGTAAACTGTACCAGTTTTTCTTATGGTACACTGTATCGAATGCTTGTTACACGATAATCAGGACTGAACATTTGTTTTTATATAAGGCACTTTATATTACTGTTAAATTCGTTGTCTAAATCAACTGATAAATTCCTCTATTTTTAAAATTACATTTAATTACGTTTTATTATGATTACATTATATTAGTAACGGAAGAAATTAAAGAACAATTTAGCACAAACGATGTATAGGTTAGAATTATTATTCAATACATTTTTGACACATGCTTCGAACTCCACAGATCTCACTTATCATTTTAATGCCATTTTCAACGTTATCGATTGTTCGTAGAATTTAATTACAACACCAGTGGTTGGAATTAAAATTAAGTTTATTTACTTTCATTTATTTTCATTTATAAATCAAACTTGTAACTGGCTTAATTTACATGTTAATATGTAAACGAAATGAAAAGGAATATTGACATAGAATCAAGACTATATGTAATAGATCAACGAAAGGAAAGTGTGGTGACTAGGAATCTTTTATTTTAAAATTATCATCTATGGTTTATCAAAAAACCTAACATACCTACTGTTCCATCTCTCCATGAAAAATATTAATTCTTTTCTTTGAAATCATTTACTTTATCTGCAATCGGTAACAGTGCTCGCTTTTTCCAGTTCGTACTTCTCTCACTTTCTTCCATGCGCATTTGCTATATCATAGTGCCGCCTGGTGGGCAGACTAGATATCACTAGTCCCTTCCAAATTTATGAACCAACGACTACATTCACGTTGCGGCGAAGCATTTATACGGGTGGACAGTAACTAGGCGCTTTAGTCTCTGGTTGGGACGCGACGCGTGAGTATGGGGCATGAGCGCATCCCTGAAGATGTGAACGGTACTGTGTATTGAAAACAATCGTGACGCGACAGAAAAATTGCATGATACACGTTGTACGAAACGGACGTATCCTCTGGCCTGTATTATCGAGCTTTTGTCCCGGCGGCATTGTACCGTATCGAAGTGAGAACTGTCAGTCCGCAAATGTCCGGTGAATCGATCGTGTAACACGCGACAGCCGAACGATACGTCGCCCGATGAAAATTGGCGGTCTCGTGTGCTACAGATCGAGGCGATTTCGGGATTAAATCGTTCGTCGATGCAACACTCGTCGTCGCGGGTGCCTGTCAGGGATACGTGAAGAAGGTTCTTTCTGTGAATACGGCTGAGAGAGGTGAGTGAAAAATATCGAGTACATATTGATTTATTTGGCTAGTATTGCGTCGTAATTTTTTGTCCCGCCTTTTTATCCGACTTTCGTTGATTCGATATCGCAACCGTTGGCGATTACCTCGTTCGACTCGACGATCATTTACGATCATAAAACATGATCGTCGATCTTGAAATAAGTGTGAGAATGTTCCAAGCATTACGTTGCTTTCGTGATTCCATGAACTTTCGTCTCTGATGATAATCGCGTGATGATTGACGGTCGGAATAAAATTAGAGGTTAGGTCGATTGTGGAATATCGTGACGGATAACATGTTCGTAATTTACGATGTAAATACATGTGTCACGAAGCAGATACCTGTATCTGTCGAACGTGTGTGCTATAGATTATCGCAATTTCGATAGGTCCAGAGTGGTTTCGTGTCAAAGACGGGTCAGCGATTTTAGTTTTATCTCGAATGCCGCGGGAAGAAATGCACGATAAGATTCCCGATGACGGTTACGCTTTAAATACACGCAGCGGGTCGATCTAACCGTCGAACCGTCGAAAAAGCCACGCTGCCACAAAGATGTCTCTGTCAAACAAAGTTTTTATTGATTTAGCAACGCAAATGTTTGCTCTCGCGGTTATGCGTGATTGCTCGCCAAACAGCCGATTAGGTGTTGCTTGTTTTAACACGAAGATAATTTTTCTTAATGACAAATGCAAACTCTGATTTAAGTAGCTCAAAATTAGCTTAAATGTCAAGAACAAAACAACGGTCGAATTATTAATTCGTACACATCGCGACCTAACCTAACCTAATCATATCATACGCATTTCAATTTCCGATTTCCAAATAATTATTCGCTTCTCAAAATATTGTTTCTGATTCATATTCCCGCTTAACAAATTATATATTTTTGCATTATTTATCGCAATCTTATTATTTCATCGTATCTTTTGATACATAGGCGTAACGGATTAAGGACTTAACCTTTGAGCTCTGCTCTTTAATAACGTGACAATATTCACGAACGTTGTTGAATATCCATCCTACATTTCTCGATACCTTTTCCAAGAACAAACGTAAAATCAAAATCAAAATCGAAAAAAAAAGAAAAAGAAATGGAAAAATAAAAGAGGTTAAGAATAAAGCAGGTATCGTTAGAACCACTTTAATAGCGATTTATGTTGGAAACATTTTGCATCCTTAGCAAGATCGTTATTGACGTCTATTTTTAAGCCGCTTTACCTTAAAAGTCTTAATAAATTTTCCGAGAGCGCAACGCTGACTCACCTGTCCTTAGCGCGTTTAAAAACACGCTTAAAAGGCAAATGAGGCGATTAACGTATCAGCGTGTAGCTAGGCGAACAAATAAATCCTGCGCGTAATGACACTTCTACGAAACGAATGCAGCGATGATCTTTGCGGCTGGTCAGATAAATCGCGGATCTACGCACGGGATGGTCAGGCTTTGTCTCGGGTCGATACATGTATCGCCTCGACACATGTATCGCCTCGACACATGTATCGATCATGCGATCTAAGCTTCTTCTCATTGTACAGTAGACGTCCATTGTCGGATGGTTTATCTCTGTTGAGGCTTTCCAAGTTCCTTTCGTTTGTGATTCTTCTAGGAAATACGTCGACGTTTACGTGCCTCCTGATTTATTTCTTTTTCTTTTCTTAGTTGTGGACCACGTAAATACTATGAACAGAAGATTCTAAAATTTCTCAAGAATTTTTTTTTTTATAATTCGTTAAAAATTTTTCTAGTCTCTTTTGCACATATTTCCTGAAACTTCCTGTTTTTTTTTTTGAAATTTTTTATTATTTATTCTTCCCTCTTTGCAGCTTCGTTGTATGGTTTTTTTTTTGGTAACTTTTGTATTTTTTTTTTTTTTTTTTTT
>NW_016916180.1:695327-695767 GCF_001483705.2 Eufriesea mexicana | reverse complement strand
GTCAGATAAATCGCGGATCTACGCACGGGATGGTCAGGCTTTGTCTCGGGTCGATACATGTATCGCCTCGACACATGTATCGCCTCGACACATGTATCGCCTCGACACATGTATCGATCATGCGATCTAAGCTTCTTCTCATTGTACAGTAGACGTCCATTGTCGGATGGTTTATCTCTGTTGAGGCTTTCCAAGTTCCTTTCGTTTGTGATTCTTCTAGGAAATACGTCGACGTTTACGTGCCTCCTGATTTATTTCTTTTTCTTTTCTTAGTTGTGGACCACGTAAATACTATGAACAGAAGATTCTAAAATTTCTCAAGAATTTTTTTTTTTATAATTCGTTAAAAATTTTTCTAGTCTCTTTTGCACATATTTCCTGAAACTTCCTGTTTTTTTTTTTGAAATTTTTTATTATTTATTCTTCCCTCTTTGCAGCTT